>NC_133866.1:4064314-4190919 GCF_044706935.1 Curcuma longa
CTATTTATCCTTTTAATTACTCATTTCATTTCATTTCGCACCGGAGACTATTCTAGGAGAAGTTCGAATCCGTTCCGTTCGGATATTGATCGGTCTTGGTTTGACATGGTTTACGCGTTACTGGTTCCCGGAAGAGTCAATTTCTCCATTAGCTAAACCCTTTCTTACCCTACCTTTGGACTCGTATTTTGTTCGTACACAATCAACGGAGGCCTCCCCGACATATGTTGCAACGTCTTCAATAGCATGCTCTTACTTCGTCTTTCCCTTAATAAGTCATCAAATTTGGTGCTTTTCGATCCCCAGTTGCTATGGGGAAAGGACGAAATACAATCGATTCCTCCATTTAAGTGGTTCTCGCTTATCCTTGTTCCTCTTCCTAACTCCTCCCCGGGTAGTTCCCAATGTTTGGCACTTTCCATACAAAGTGGGTGCAACATCAACTAATTCGCTCATGATCAAGTTAGAACCTAAGATCTATGACCATATTATGTTAACTGTTCGTATTTTGTTCATTCCATCGGTATGCTCCCAGGTACCTCTAATTGTGATCTCTTTGCCAGAACCAAGGGGTCTTTCTGTGGAAACCTCCACGAGCAATCGTCGTTTTTTGATGGTTTTTCCGCTTATCACAGCTGCTCTTTCCACACCTCCGGATATCTGGTGCCAAATCGTCGCCCGTTTCCTTATTTGTTCGATAATAGAGTTGGCTATCTCTGTGGCATTGATTGTACAAGTTCGTGAAGAGGGCTGGACGAGTAGAATGAGGGAAAGCGGCTCGATCGACAGAGGAGTAGAGTAGCCCCCCTATCACTTCATTCACTATCAATGAATTCCCGAGCAATTCTCAACCACGATTAATTCCCGTAATTAAACTAAGAAAGAGAAGACTCCTTACCTGAACTGAAGATAAGAGTTAAAGGACGAACCTGAACTAGAGTTAAAGGACGAAGATCAGGTCTGAGCTACCTGAAGATAAGAAAGAGGAGGGCGGGCATGCGATACCATCAGTGGGATAGTTGGGACAGTTCACCGAGCCAGAATTTAGATTTGCCCATCAAAACATACCGAGTCTGGTGACGATGAATGAGTTGGATTGGAGTGAAGGTCGAGCTCCATTACTTAATAATGATTCTGTCTCGCTCTAGATAATGGCTACCTCTCGTAGTCACGTGTCAATCAATGTCCGGACCCAGAGCCTCCTAAACCAAACGACGATGCCTATGCTTTGTATTCCTCAGCCCTAACCAATCAACTGATGAAAGGTCTGAGTGAGCTCGTGCTTTGGCTGATTGGTCAATCGGAGTCGTCCCTGTCACGCTCTTCTGCCCTTGCTGTCCCTCCCGAGCTACGGAGGATTCCCTGCTCCTTCTGACATCACGTGCTCTGCCTAGGTAACATAAGGAAAATACCATAAAGAGACCCTACAATCTCTAAATTCCACGCACAAGACACCCTTTAGGTGAAAACCCAACCGGTACCCGTCCCTCTTATCTGCAGCTAAACATGAATGAAACTCAAGAAATGCCTATAGGTTACTTTGAGTCATCTGCAGCTAAACATGAATGAAACGTCCTAAGGCTCAGCTCAGCCTAACGGTTAATTTGAGTCATCTGCAGTTCAACTCATGTGAAAAAAGAGGAAGACCAGAGCAGGAACGCTATTCAAATTAAATATAGACAGAAGAGCTGTAACGAAAACAGAGCTGCTGGAACGCTATTCAATATCTAATTTAGTTCAACCCCTACAACAAATGAAGATTTTTCAATTAAATGAAACCAAAAAGGCAAAAGCTAAAGACCAAGAAAAAAGCTCAGTCGATTACTCATACTCAGTGGATGTGGATTAAGAAAGAAGACCCCTACTGGAATTCGACCCTTTAGAGAAGGAGGAAGACAAATAGGGCTAAGGCAAGAGAAACATAAATACCAACTAAGAACCCTACACAATAAGAAAAGAGGGCTAAGGCTAAATAAGCTACCCCAAGCTACCCCGCCCCTAACTATAAGAACCATCTATCTGCAGCTTAATTAAACTTATAAAAAAGAAGGAAACCAGAGGTCACTCTCTATTCTATTTATGATCGCCCATGAATAAGCTGGAACTTAAAATAAAATTGAATTGTTATCTTCCTTAAGAAATATATTATAATGTGTTATGCGTGTTATCCTTTTTCTGCAAAAAGGTGGAATCCACCATCTTAACGACCTCATACGGTCGGATCCGTCACGACCATCTGTAAGGAGGTAAATCGAGAAACTGCAGTTGGTCACGATACAGGAGGGCCCTTGTCCTTTTCTACAATTCTGCTGTATCGTAACCAATTCAGCTATGTCTTGGAAGCATTATGCGTGTTATCCTTGTATTTAGAAAGGAGTTGCTTCATTAATTATGATTTTCTTCATCTATTAATGAAATTATAAAATTACTTCTTTGTTTAAGATTTTGAATGATATTTGACAATTCACAGTAGAATTTCTTTTGATTTTTTTTCAAATGGATTTTAAAATATATGGTATAGAAAACCATTTAAAGTACTTATTTGGTTATTGCTGGAATATTTATTGATACGTACGTCATTAATTGATTATTATTTAAATATTTATTGATGAGTGATCGATTTTTAAATTTTGATTATTTGTTATTACATGCACTATTATTTGTTTATTTATTTAATTGTTATTTTATTACTTACGTTGGGATATAACTAATTTAAATTATTTTAAAATTAAATATTAATATGTTGTAAAGAAAGAAAAGGCATTATTTCCTCTTTTGGAAAAATCATTAAAGTAATAAAAGCATTTCAATTCATATACTCCTATACAATCCAACATCAATGAAAATCTTCCAATTCTAAGTGTTCAATTTTCTCTCCTAACGATGACCATCAGTCATCCTCCCTCCCCAGAAATCGGTACATATTATATAAATATATTTTGAAAGTTAAGTACTCTCAAAGTAAAATTAAAGCATACAAGTTCATCTTAAAACTTGGACCTCTACACTTGAGGTAGCTCCTCCTACACACCATCAATATCAAAACACGTCATTTGAACATATGTCACATAATGTGATACATTCAATCACTTATATACTTTCAACACTGAACTCTTTAAGACATCAACACCCAACAAGAGCTTATTCAACAAAATCATAAAAATCGGTAGACATAGAATACCGGATGATCTCCAAAAATCGGGACCTCCATTTGCTCAAGCATGTAGGGCTGAGTATTCGATTAAAACCGAATCGAACCGAACCGAATTAATCGAAAATCGAATAAACTAATTTTTTTCGAACCAACCGAACTGATCAAATTTTTCAATAAAAACTGAATAAATCGAACCGATATTTTATCGGTTAATTCAGTTTTCGACCGAATTAACCAAATTAACTGATTTTTTTAAATATTATAAAAATTTTATTAATTAATTAGGGATTTATAAATTTATTTACTTAAAATTTATAAATTATTTTTCTAGTTCGGTTTATTCGATTTAACCGAATAAGGAATTTTAAAATCGAAACCGAACCGAATTAATCGATTTTTTAGAAAAAATAACTGAAATTCTGAAATAACCGAATTGAATTTTTTAATTCGGTTGGTTCGGTCAGTGTATTCGGTTTAACCAAATTTTTGCTTACCCCTACAAGCATGGTCTAAAAATCGGAACGCATGTATTTGAATCTTCTAAAACATCATCTCCTCTTTTGGTGCCTTCCCCTTATAGCAAGACTTGTTGCGGGCCTCCCAAAGCACATAAATCATGCTTGAGATGTCAAGATATCGAGCCTTCGTCTTGCGGTTGTCATCTTTGTAATACTGTCCAAAAATTTGAAATAGCTCATTTAACATTGAAAATTCATGATGAATTTCTAACCAATGTTTTACTTTGTCACAAAGAGCCCTAGTGGTGGGGTACTCAAAGAATAAGTGGTCATTGGACTCCTCTCGTTGGTGACATAAGACACATTCCTTGTTCTCCTCATAAAGCATCCGATCCACCGTTCGTAATTTGGCATATACTAGCAACCATAATATGAAACAATGCTTTGGTAATATTTCCGCCCTCCAAACAAATGGCTCCCAAACCACTGAAGGCCCTCTTGGCTTGAAGAAATCATATGCACTTTTAATCCCTTTCTTTCCTCCGGCAAACCACTCTATCATCTTCATATTTGCCTCCACAAGCCTCTTGATGAGTGGTGAATCGGAGACTTTAACTTCCCATTGCTAAAATTCAACTCCTTTGATGTAATGATGATACATCCATCGTACCCACAATGAATCCGTCTTGGATTGAATCTCTCATAAGATCTTACTTAGTAAAGCTTCATTCCATACACTAAAATCCCGAATATCATACCCCCCCCTTTGTTTTTTGAAGACATAAGGAAGATATAAAAGGGTATTTAGAAGACCATACGAATATTCTACAAATAGTTTGGATCTTGTCAATGACTCCAACGGAGATAGGGAGAATAGATAACCAATAACATTCTATCCCTTGTAATACCGTTTTTACCAATTCAATCGTCCGACATATGAAAGAGTATGCTTAGGCCACACATTTATCTTACTTGTAATTGCCTCAAGCAATGGACCATAGTTAGCAATCCTCAACTTCTTCGCCGCTAGTGGAATACCCAAATAGAAATGGAAACTTCCCTTCTTGAAACCTAATGAGGTTAAGTAACCGGTTCTTCACTCTATCATCCACACCGACAATATATATGTGGGATTTCAATGGATTTGCCATCAGCCCTGCTTCTCTTCGAAACATATCCAAATAATCCGTTATATGCTTGATTGAGGTTTCATCGGCCTGAGCAAACAACATGAGATCGTCGACATAAGCAAGGTGCGTTATGCCAACCTCTTTGCACATGGGATGATAGTGAAATGATGACAGCGAAGAGATGACCTGCATTCTTCTAGATAGCACCTCAATACATAATCTGAAAAGTAAAAGGGATAAAGGATCACCCTGCCTCAACCCGTGCCTCCCACTAAAGAACTCATAGATGCCACCATTGAGGGAGATTGAGTACGAAGCCGTGGTTACACATTCCCTAATCCATGCACAAAATCGTTGGAGAAATCCAAAACCAACGAGAGCGGCCATAAGGAATTCCGAATCTACCGTATCAAACGCCTTCTTCAAGTCCACCTTGATCATACACCTTGGCAAAATTCTTTTGCGAGCATATTTCCTTAGGAGTTCTTGTGTCAAGTTGATGTTGTCTATGGATCTTCCTTGCACAAATGTCGCTTGAGCCGGGTCCAATAAGTACTCCAAGACCAATTGATAACTGTCTGGCTAGTATCTTAGCAATTATCTTGTAGAACACATTACACCAAGAGATAGGTCGATAATCCGAAACACCTTCCGCATGATCTGACTTTGGCACCAAGTATATCAAAGAGTGATTCCATTGTTTTAGAAGTTTACCCCCTTGAAAGAATTCCAAAATTACAGTCATGAAAGCCGGACCTATTGTGTCCCATGAAGAAACAAAAACTTTGCACCATAACCATCCAACCCCGGTGCTTTACCTCATCCAATGCTATGTAGTACGCCTTTGATTTCCTCTTCATCCACTGGCCTAATCAAAGCCTCTTCATCCACCATCAGTCATCCTCTACTTGTATTGAACGAGATCCATTAAAAATATATATATGTGAATATCATATTAATGTATGAAATGAGATAAGACATTCATATCAACATGGAGCTTTATCAACCAAATATGTTTGAGTATTCGGGTATAAAATTAGAAAATTAGAATTGTCGATTTCAAAAAAAATATTTTCAAAAATTTCATTGATTTGAATATTCACTTCGAACAAATAATGCATATTATTTTTATTGTTTCTTTTTCTGAATAATGTTAATTCGTCTAATATCTAGACACTAGTCAACGAAGGATTTAACAATTAGAAAATGGTAAATCAAGGGAAAGCATACGCATTTCTTGTCAAAATTTATTTTGCAACTTCTTTGCCTCATACTATGTGTGAGTAAAGGACTAAAATTTTGATGAGGCCCTCACAACATATTGATGATGTGTTGTATGTCCAATCTAAAGAGGAAAAGAAGAAAAATCATTTGCGTTTAAGGACCCCAATAGTAATTTAGCTAGCACTTCTAAATTGTGCTTTTAGAGGTAACGATGAATCTCTATCTTCATCTAACCATGGTAATTTTCTTGAATTGATGAAGACTTTTGCAAAAATGAGTGCAGAAATGGATGAAGTTGTACTGAGAATGCTCCTAAAAAAATGCCCAATATATCACTCTAGAAATTTAGAAAAAGATTTTACATACTATGACCAATAAAGTATGGCAGATGGTTTGTAAAGAAGTTGAAGATAAATGCTTATGTATTCTTGTTGATGAAGCACGGAGAGGTATTTAAATGGGAGCAAACGATCATTATCTTGAGGTTTGTGAATGATCATGAGATTGTAACAATAATATTTTTTATCATAAAAAATATCAGTGATACTACCTCATTGCGAGATGCATTTCCGACCATTCGATCTGATCAGAATGCAAGAAATTCGGCCTTTGTGATTTTACAAAAATAATATTTTTTTTTTACAAAAATCAAAAGCTTCGCACGTGCGACGGTCGGAGCCGGTACCAAACGGAGTCGTGCGACGTGGCCGCATAAAACGGCCGCAGGACTGATCATTATCATCCATGTGGTAGGTGGCGGTTGTCCCACCTGGCACTAAAGCTGCCCGTCCAAATAAACGATTCAAATTGAAATTTTAATTCTAATTCATCTTTTTATTAAAATAAATGACGGATTAGGATTTTTAATTTAATTTTTTAATTAAAATCCATCCTCAAGCTGTGTACCGTTCACGGCAATAATTGTTTCTAATGTGAAAAATAAAATTATTTAAGTAATCGTATGAATTAAATATTAGCTCGTATGTCAAATCAAAGTCCACTTTGGAATCCATATCTTTGTCGGCGTCGATAGACAAATAAACTCCACGTGGAATCAAACGTCTCAGTGTGCGAGAAGGAACGTTTTAAACTTGTCGAACTCAACTTGAATGGGATATATGCTTTAATATGGTCGACAAAATTAAGAGAAATTAAAACATTATTCTACGTAAATTAATAGAAGAATAAATTCATTCCGTAGATAATAAAATCAGACAATAATATCCTTGCTGTGAGCTCACCACGGGCGTCAGCTTCTTGTTGACGTTGAGTAAATGAATGCATGCTTAGTGAAATCTCATTTTTTATAAAGAAGCAAAACATTTACGGCTATATTTTTCACAAACGCAAGTTAAGAAATTAGGTTTTAGTGGCATGATAAAGAGCCAGTAGGGATACAGCTTGAAATTTTGCGATTACACAATACAGAACAAGCAGCAGAAGGAAGCATTGCCTTGACTTGAACGCACCTTGTTCAGTGTCAAGGTTTTATATGGATGAATAAAAACTTCCAAGTGCAGATAGATCACTGCAGCTGTCTGGAACGATTCTTTATGCACCGGAAGCATAAAGACGTGTCCATTCTTTAGCTGCATCATGCAGTCAATCCGTGAGTGTCATGGCGAGGAGCTTAAAATGGAATCACTGAGGCCATGAATGAAAGAATACCTGTTTCTACAGCTTCTGCTTCGTTCGACTTCCAGTGTTTGGCGATGTTCTCTGAGAGAGGGTCGTCTGGATTTGGGGCACTAAGAAGAGCCTGAATGCTGAGGGGGGAAAAGTAGTATAGTAAGTACAATGTGGATGGGGATCACATTATAGTCCATGATTGCAGGGAGAACAGATATTGAGATGAGATAGGAAGAAATCCAAGCTCAATAAAACTCCATTTTGGAGAGAATCATAATAAAGTACTTCTCATAACCTTATTTTCAATAAAACATAAGTGGATTGGGTAATGTTTGTTTAGATTATATTGATTTGCTTACGAGGCTGAGAATGACTGCTAATAAAAAAAATCATGTCACCTGAGCAGTACTGTCCTGATTTGGAGGGCAGGACTCCATTTGTCCTTCAGGATGTCAAGGCATATTCTTCCAAGCTGCATGTCGAACCCATTATTATATTAGATATGCATTTCATATAAAAAGTCAAAATACAAGGTAGAGCATCTTGCCTTGTCGATGTTTGGGTGGTATATTTTGGTGAGAAAGCGGACCTGTTCTAGATACAGTTTATAAGCGTAAATAAGAACTACTGTTATTAACTTATTAAGCCAAAAGGTGAAGAGGAACAAAACTCTAAAGACAAATATGAGTGACTAAAATGCAAATGGTAGCATGGTGATCTACTCTATGATGTCTTCCATGAGTGATAAAGAAGTTAAACACTTGCCACTAAAATGAAATCCAACTAGTTAACACTAGTACAATTCAAGAAAATATGCTTTTTATTCAATGAATTTGCAGGAAATTGCAGAGTCTATATAATTTACTAATTATATTTTCCCAAGCTTACTGTAGAAAAAATAGACTATATTGAGCCTGCTAGAATTCTGCCTAGTAAGAAATTATAGCTTTTCTCTACAACTAGGTTCAAAAGACCATGAAATTATCATTATTTTCTTATACTAATACATAATGTCAAATATTGTCTTGTTAACTTCAAATAGCTCATATCTGCAAATTTCCTGATGCACTGAAAACACAGGAAATTAGTATTAGAAAGCTATCAGATCGACACTCAAATGGCTTTAATCCTCTGCTTCCCAGAGTTTGAGTGGAAATGAGCTGGTAACCCAATTGGTGGAATTTGGACAAAAGCGACAGTCTCATTGACATTGTCAGAGTAACAATTCATTAACAGTTCATTTATGATTTATGAATATAATCAAGTTGAGTTCCAGGAATATATTGATTCTGAATGGAACAAAGACAGAGAAAGGAAAGAAAAATGAAGATGATAGAAAAAGAACTTGCAATGCGTCTTGCATTTTCTCAAGGTCCCATAGGCCAAGGCTGTGTAGCTCGCCTCAGTCGAGTAGTGGTCAAAGGCAGGGGACACACACATCCAGGAGTAGCACCACAATGTGACAAGGCTCGTGATGCTCTATGACCTGACCAAGCAACGGGTGACAAACGTGGAATTGATCTTCCCAATTTTAATCCCTCACTGGAACCACAAAATTCACCATTTTCTAAGAAATTAGTCCGCAATAAATTTCGAGAAGCAAGGTAAACTCTTTACCTTCCACTCCAAGCAACATAGTAAAAACTTAATCCTAGCATTAGACTAAAAAGTCAAAACACGTTAATTTCTTAGGTGCAAATCTCATATAAACAAACCCTAACTTTGAGTATTTACACATCACAATCGGATTTGCTTAATAGCAACTTAATCAAGGTGCAAAAAGTTGGAATCTGTAGAAGCTGATTGAGGTGCTAAACCTTTGGTAAAATTTTATGACAAGGATGATAAGGTGTAAAACCAACATGGGTCCAACAACATATATATCCCCACCACTTCTGACCAATCTGAATCTGCTAAGAACTTAAGGATAATTAATGAGATGCATGACAATGTTGGGCAAGTAATTGAACTAAAAAATGAAAAATGAACCACATATATTGTATGCTAACTCTCAGCAGAACCAAAGAGTAATATCAGAGAAAACCTTAATCAAATTAATCCTAAATGTCTTCCTAAAAATCATTTAGCTACCTTGAATGCTTGAATTATGGTTCACGTAACATTTTGAAGAAATTAGTCCTAATAGTCATGATACATGACTCCACAACAAAAATAGAACATTAGTCAATCTTTGAACTTAAAGGAATATAATATATCAAGACTTTCAAGCTACCAATTATGCACGTTAATTCGAACTTTGACTTCAATATTAGCACATATCTGTGAGAAATATTGCTTTTTCAGTCAATTGAAGACATGCTTAATGTATGGATGGACTACCTTCGTCAAAACATTTTCTAGTTTTTATCTTATTAGATGGAAGGAACAAGCAAATGTGAACAATGAAGGGAACATTGCAACATGGAAATTTCATGGGAAATGATTGTGTGCGTACATTTAATGTCCAGTGTTGTTACATTAAGAATCACATATAATCACTCATTAGTGGTCAGGTTCCTTGATTCCAGAAACTATAATTACTCCTTTATTTTACTAGAATAATTTTGTTTAATTAGGTAGGGTATATTTTTGGTTTGTTTTAAGAAGGATTTGCATGATCCTATACCCAAACGCCATATCCTGACAATACCATGACTCTATCTAGCCGGCTCATGCTCTTAGTCAGCAAGGCCACTGTAATAAGTTTTGAATGATTCTTGTATCAAGTTAACTTCTGATTTTATGGTGGTCTTGCATCAAAGAGTGCCATAACATGAAACAGAAATTAGAATTGTGGGTTAATAAACTAGAAGAACACCAGGCAAAAGAGGCAATGACTATGTCCGTCCATGAATTTTGATGAGAAAATAAAACATCAATATCATTGTTTCATGAAACTGTAACTGTTAGTTTAATTGAAAGTGTACAGTAACTAAAAAAATGGCATGCCATATTCATGAATATGGATCCTAATCATATTGTAAGAATAGGTTGGTATATGGCTTTACATTGGACTCAATGGAAGAGAAAAGATACATCCAATCAACCCAAATAGTTAGGAGTTCAGACATATCGCTAGCTGTTGATGTCTGTTTTTTTGTTATGTCCCATCCTCGTGAACTTTTAACTAAATCTTGTGGAGTAGTAATGCATCAATATAAGAAAGGAGTTACTTCTGTTTTGTTGTTTTTCTCTTAATTACTTGAATCAAGATTTCTGTGCCATCCCATAAAGCGTCCAATGTGCAGTGCTGAGTTGATAAATTTTTAATAAACTCAAAATTGTAACTTAAAAGAAAGAAAAGTTTTATAATAATGGAAGTACAACACCAATGACAACAGTCAGTGTCCAAACTATTCGAAGAAATAATTGCTAAGTCATGCTTGAACTAAGAAGCAATGTAGGTTTGAAACATAAGTAGAACTAGTCAAAACCATACATCTACCTATTCTAGCTTATCTCGATGCTTAAACGTGGCGAGGAAATAAGTCTAAGTATACACAGCAATTGCCTTCCAATCGAGATATGCAGAAGACTAACTACAGGGTATCTTACCTTTGGGGCAGCCATGGGATATTCTTCAGGCAAAAACAACTCCAGCTTGAAAACTCCTCCTGATCATAGGAAAAACAGAAAATAAAATGCAATAAGCAAATTACGTTAGATCTTCAGATCGACATTAATAAAAGATGACCAAACGAAGGAGCTAAATAACAGCATAGTCGTCACCTTCATATGGAGACTGAGTCGGCCCGAGGATCATCACATTGAAGTAGCGCATATTATCCTCGGACGGAGATGCACTGATGCCGGGAGCTGCAAAAAGTAAAGCGTCGCAATATCCAAACAGGATAACCAATTCTCGAACCAAAACACTGTAATTTCCCATCACCCTAAAAATACCTAACACCAATCGAAATCAAAGTAAAACTCACCGGGTTCGCTAAGGAGTCTTTGCGTTTCCTGACAGACCGACAGGATACAAATCAAAAACCAATCAAACCACACATTCTCAGCACAAACAAGGAAAACCCTAATAAAACAAGAAACATCCTCCGGTGCTATTTCCTATTTCCTGGACCTGATCGTGCCAAATCGGAGGGAATACCTTGATGATCCGGCGAGGGAGGTTGCTGTTGGCCATCGAGACGACGCGAATCGGGTCGCCTGCTGCGCGCTCAAGGCTTCTCTCTGGCGGATCGATCGGAAGAACAGGAGGCGAGGGATACGAGCGGGGAAGGTAAAAGGGCAAGTCAAAAGGAGCAGCCTCCCCTTGATCGAATCAAGGGGAATGGAGTTCATATGAAGCTTCCCAAAACTAACTATTTTCCACCAGTATTTTCGATTTGGGATGATTTTCGTTTCACCCCCTCAAATTTTCTCATTTTCAGCATCGTTGAATTTTGGTAAAGGCGTCAATTTATAGGCGGGTCTAAGCGGACCAATTCACGCGGATTGTAGGTCTAGACGAGCTAGCTTGTAACATGCTTGAATTGATTCGTGGATTGAGAATTTTTTTTTAAAAAATTAAATTAAAATAAAAAATTTAATGAATTTGTAATCATGACCTACCTAATCCGCTATGTAAATTTATATATCTTATTTTTTGAAAATTGATCCGTCTAATTTATATTTTAAATTGAATTATTTCTGGCAGATGACTCACTTGCCCTGTGAGAGCATCCGCAACGCTCGTGGCGTTATAACGCCTTTAACCAGTGGTCGATTGGGTCCACTAACACGTGGTTGAGTGGTGGTAATGGTTGACCACCACTCACACTATATCTACGAACGTGTTAACATTAAAAAAGTTGGCCCACATATTAGAGATTTTACCTCACTCCTCCCTCACTCTTCCACGTCCTTCCTTCGCTCCTCCACGTCTGCTATTAACGCCCGATTAACAGCGCGTTGCTGTCATAAGATGAATTTTTGATCTATATGACAATACTAAATTTTGTATCGTTTGGGCCCTTAAACTTTGACAGGTTAGCCATTTCACCCTCATTGGTTTAACTAAAAAGTGTATATCACGTGATTGATCATGTCGGTAGGGATGCAATTGATGAGATGGTATTCATCAAATATTTTAGGGCAAATATTAAAAAAGGTGTCTTTTATTTTTTTTGAATCATCAAGATCACGATCCATTTTTATTTTTTTATCAAAAAGAAGCTCCATCCCATATTCAATTTTCTAATTATTCTCCATAATACTATTCTTATTATTATCTCTCTTATATATTTTTCGATCTAAATTTTGAACTGAAGACGCGTTGTAGCAGTTATAAAATCGTAATTACTATACAATTGTAGCAACTAATCATAGTTGATACAACTATGAATGTTAGGTAAGTTTTGAGATATCATAATTTTTATCTTAAGTTGAATAATGAGACGCACAATATATTAAATCAAAGCCCGCTCAAAGATTTATATTTGTTATCGGATGTAATTCATAATGATCTAGTCTTAGGCTTAAAAAATATTGTTTAAGATTTTTCGAAGGCTCCGAAGAATATCAACTAAGGTTTCATAGCTACTACAACTATTACTATTGTAGTTGTAGTAGTCACAATTTCATAACTGCTATAATTCGCTCGATCAATTCAGATTTATGGAAAAACAAAAGAAGTCTTGTTGTTGATTTCTATGATATAAAATAATTTTGAACAAAATTACTACGAAATACTCTTTGTTGCTAACCTATTCAAATAAGTATTTCTATGGACGACCCATAATGTATAATAAGAAGTCGGGTACAAGTTTCCTTTGTTCGCCTATGAAAACAGAGGGGAAGAATGTTCAATACTCCTTCTCTATTGTGTTTGCTTTTTCCCCCATCATTTTACTATTACAATAATTTTAACTAAAATTGATACAAGGGGAAATGGAATAGCTACACGTGGAGCATTATAATTCTATAATACACTTTTTTTAACTTAGTCAAAATTGCTTCAATTTGATTGAAATCATCTAAATTTTAGTTAAATTACTCTAAATTATTATAGTAATTTTATAAGGAAAATAATATTAGAAAATGCAAAATAAAATGAGACATTTTTTAATGTTTATTATGTTTTTTATCAGATCAAGAAAAATTGTTTATTTATGGAATTGGGCTGGCCATAAGCCCACAATAGAAATCAAACAAAATTAATTGGCCCAATTTGTTAACTAAAAAAAAACTATAAATTTCTATTTAATCATGCAAAATTTATGGCTCAAGTTGGCTAACTCATCACTCCCCTAGTCGTAGGAGATAGATTTTTTTTTTCTATAAGTATACAGAATTAGTTACGACGGAGCAGACTTGTAGAAGAGGATAAGGGTTCGAATCTCGACGAAACCGAGCAATACCCTCCTCCGTCGTGATCAACTGTAATTTCTCGATGTATCTTCTCACAGATGATCGTGAGACGAACCGGATACATGCACCGTTTGAATAGCTAGTACGTTGAGTGTCATGTTAGATATCACTTTATGTTCTGAATTTATTTGATGAATGAAATATGATTTACACCGTCCACTCGAATATATAGTTGGCTAACCATCTATTCAATTGACTCGCAACTAGTATTATTTTAAGAATAGGAAAACTCAAGTGGAGATAGATTATGATTAAGAACAAATTGAAGTTAATTATGATTAAGAATAAATTATGTTAATTAGAAGAAGTGTTTGGATGTTATGCTCAAGCATGTGTTTGTTTATGCATCAATAATTATAATAATCAAGTATGCAATCATTGGATCTAAATAACAATTAATGTTTTTTAAATATATTATTATTATTATTATTATTATTGCCTTTTAAGTTTGATCACTTAACATTTTAAAAATTGCTTTCATTTCAGATAGCTTGGACCGGGTTTCAGTGGTTCGGGATCGAAGTATTGAACCGGATTAATTTTGATTAGATCGTAGCGCGAATCTTGAAGCATGATCATACGGTCGTCTGGAAAGGGTAGTCGCGAGTTGGAGACAAAAGCTCGCATAAAAGAAGGGAAGAAACAGAGCAGGCTCTGTTCTTCCTCTCTCGGGCTACTGCCGCCGCCGCCGCCGCCGCCGCCATGTTCTCCGGCGAAGCTTTGCCTTAAACCATCCTTTAGGTTGACGGAGATTCCAAAGGCTATGCCTTTCGTTTCTACGTTCGACTGCTTTAGTCACTTCTTCGTCATCTTCTATTTGCTCGCAGTCGGCGTCGCCGCCCAACAGTCGGATGCCGACACCTGGACTCCGCCCAAC
The DNA here is from genome assembly GCF_044706935.1 of Curcuma longa. Lineage (NCBI taxonomy): Eukaryota > Viridiplantae > Streptophyta > Magnoliopsida > Zingiberales > Zingiberaceae > Curcuma > Curcuma longa. The sequence continues at coordinate 4,079,156 of NC_133866.1, forward strand.
GTCGGCGTCTCTTTCCGGCCCAGCGTCGCTATCGTGATCGGCGTATTCTCCCTCATGTTCTCCCTCACTTTCCTTCTCCTCATCTACGCCAAGTTCTGCCACACCAACTCAGCCGCCGCCGACGCCGACGCTTCCTCCGAGCTCTTCGGCGCCGAGGCCTCCGGACATGGCCGCTTCCTTGTCGCCGGCCTGCACCGTTCCTCGGGAATCGGTAAGACCGTCATCGAATCCCTCCCGTTCTTCCGCTTCTCCGCGCTGCGCGGAGTCCGGGACGGTCTCGAGTGTGCCGTCTGCCTCTCCAAGTTCGCCGACGCGGAGCTGCTCCGCCTGTTGCCCAAGTGCCGGCACGCGTTCCACCTCGCCTGCGTCGACCGGTGGCTCGAGTCCCACTCCAGCTGCCCCCTCTGCCGTGCCAAGGTCAAAGCAGAGGACGCCGCCTTGTTTAAGTACTCCACTAGCGCCCGCCTCGTCTTCGCCTCCGACTCCAGCGACGCCCTCGATCTGTTCGTGGAGCGCGAGATCGACGGCGACGCTGACTCCCTCATCGGCTCCTCCAGGTTCAGCTTCCGCAAGTCCACCGACAGAGCCGCCGTCAAATCAGGGCAAAATGACCACGAACTGCCAATGCTCGAAACCGGCGACGACCGAGACCGATTTCTCCACAAGTTCAAGCACAAGATCATCGTCTCCGACGTCGTCTTCAAGAGCCGGTGGAGCGACGTCAACTCCTCCGACTTGATGACACTGAACTCGGAGATGCTTTCCACAGATTGGATTGATCCAAAGCCGATCGCATCCACCGCCGTAGGAAAAGCCTCGATCGACGGCAAGGCGATCAAGATCAAGGAAGAGATGGAGAAGAAGCGACTGCTCGAGATCAAAGCGAGCCTAATCCACAAAACCCATTCCGCCGCTCTCTCCGCCATTCCATCGAACACCTCCAGGGCGGCGCCGGGGCTCACCTCGTCGCCCAACCGATCCATGTCCGAAATCACGAACCTTCCGCGGTTCCGGCAGCAGCAGGCGAGAACCGCGGACGACGAGGACGAGAAGGTGCGGCGGGTGTGGCTGCCGATCGCGAGGCGGACGGTGCAGTGGCTCGCCGGAAGGGATCAGCGGCGGCCGCAGGAGAGCGAAAGCAGCCACCGCCGCGCGGCAGCTGTTTGACCAAATTCCTCACAGAAACATCAACCGAACCCGATCATCCAGGAGCAAATCACGGCGAGATTCTGCGAGTGGTTTCGAGTTTTCATCACCGAATATATTTATTTATTTTGCTCCTCAATTTCCCATTTAATTATTTCAGTTAAATAAATTCCAATTAATTAATTAATTAATTAAAATAATAATTACGCACGTAACGTAAAGAACAAAAAAGAAGAGAAAAAAAGAAGTGGAAGATGCGTGCGAAGCCTGCATGCAGGTCACGTGTTTCCCGGGCGAGATCACGTGCCGGAGGGAGGTGGTCTTTGTCACGACGCCTTCATTAATTAACGACGTGTTTCATGGCATTTGTTTCTTCTTTTTTTTTCCCCTTTAATATTATTTTATTAAAAAAATATTTTTTTGATGAGTTAATTAAAATAAAAGTAATTGATGACTAAAAGGTGAAACTGATGGGATTTGTTAAATGGATGTGTCGTTTATTGTCTTCTAGCCGAGTTTATATTACAACACCATGCTTATAACTTTCTTTATTGTCTATAGAAATTTTAGATAAATGCCTAAGAGAATTATTTTACATAACGTTTGATTTAACCTAATCTGACTGTAGAGCTGTCAAATAGGTCAATCCATGACAGGGCAGATCAATTTATGACAGACTCTCATCATATGGTGAGGTGGGACGGGCCAACCCACCAACTTGGCGGGTTGGAAAATCGCCAACCTAATCCAACTCAAGGTGGGCCGCTAGTTAGGCGGGCCAACCCACGGGCCTGTTAAAAAATATTAAAAATTTAAAATTTAAATTATAATTTAAATTGATTAAGTTGAAAGTTTTAAGTTTGAATTATAATTTTTAAGTTTGAATTATAATTTAAATGGATCAAACCCATTAATTCATTAAGTTTTCTACTTTAATTTTAAAATTTAAAATAAATAAATAAACTTTTACAATCCGCGGGCCAACCCACGCGGGTCGCAGACCTAGGCGGGCCAATCCATCTTAAAATAAGTTGATAAAATTTTAACTTAATCCACCTAAATTACTTAACAGGTCGGATCAATCTGGCGGGCCTAACCCAACTTGACGGCTCATAAGGTTTGAACAATGCAATAATATAATGTAATGACTTATACATATATAATTTATTATATATTTTTAATAATAACATATAATTTATTATATTAGGCTCAAGTCATATGTCCAAATAGGAATTTCTAGATCAGTTCTTGATATCGACTATATATATATTATTGTAATCCTAACTTCTTTATTTAGGGTGCTCTAGCAGGATAATGATACCTTTACAGATAAAGTTATAAGACCAATTCATTTTAAGATTAAGAAATCTTAATACCAATTCACCCAAAGAATAAAGAAAACATCATGAAATATTTATGCAAATTGCTTTTCCCACCCCCCCCCCCCCCCCCCCCTCCCCTCCTCTCTCTCTCTCCTATTCAAATGACTTTTATACCCTTTTTTCTTTATTTTTTATTTTATTTTACTTATATCTCTCTCTCTCTCCTATTCAAATGACTTTTATACCATTTTTTCTTTGTTTTTTATTTTATTTTACTTATATATATATATATATTTAATTTTATAAATTTTATTTTGATCCATATTTTTATACTTTTTAAATTTTTTTATAAATAATAACTCCTAAACTTTATAACTAAAAATAAATAAAAGATTATAAACATATAAAAAATTTATTCAAAAAAATAAAACTGATAAAAAAATTGAAAAAAAACTGATTTACAAAAAAATAAAATCAATAAAAAACAAAATTTAAAAAATAATACATTGAAAAAATACAAGTATTATGAAAAAAATAATAAATAAAATTAATTAAAAAATAAAATTTATATAAAATCAAAAAAATATAATAAACAAAATTGATTAAAAATAAAACTAAATAAAATTTATATAAAATTCTAAAAATAAAGTATTGATAAAAAATAATAAACAAAATTGATTACAAATAAAACTAAATAAAAATTGAAAAAATATCATATTGATGAAAAAAATAATAAATTAAATTAATTAAAAAATAAAACTAAATAAAAATAAAAATATATGAGAGTTATTTTTAAATAAAATTAATTTAAAAATAAAACTAAATAAAAATTTAAAAAATAAATAAATAAATAAATACAAAGAAAAGGATAAAACTGTCATTAGAAGAGGAGAGAGAGGAAGTGGGAGGGGGGGCGTGCGCTGTTGGGGGTGGGAAAAGCAGTGCTCAATATTTATTAAATAAATATTTCAGAATCTTTCTAATCAGAATCTTTCTAAAAAATTGGAACGAATATCTTAGAATATTTCCTAAATGGATTCTAATATTTAGGAGATCAACTACTATAAAAAGGTAACACATACCCATGGATAGAGAGACGCACACACAAATCCTAATTTCTCCTAAGTCATTATACTCCTTCCTCATACCGACTCTAACTTGAGTGTCGGAGTGGCTTGCCGAGGTCCACCCCCGGCGTCATTTTAACCCTCTTTCTGAGTGATTTTCAGGTCCTCTCATCTCTTCGGATGATTTTCTCCGAGAAGTGTGCGCGTCAATAGTTCTGTTACCAACTTAAAGGAAACAAACCGTTAAGTAAATATATGTCGATTGTTAGAACTATGGAATCAAAATATCTCCATAATGGTATGATATTGTCCACTTTGAGCTTAAACCCTCATGGCTTTGTTCTTGGGCTATCCCCAAAAGGTCTCATACCAATGGAGATACTTTTCATCCTTTTAACCCCATGATCTTTTCCATGTACTTTAGATGTGGGACTATGTTTGCACCCTTGTAACCCAACATGGATGTGTTTGTTTTAGTGATATTCAATTATTTTTATTTATTTAGAATTGGTAGATAGATAGGCTTGTTTAATGCATGAGTTTAAAAGGTCGATATCATGTTCAAACTTAGATATCTTATTGTAAATTTAAATGTCGATCAACTAACTTAATATTGTCTAAAATTAAATCCTTTAACGAATTGTCATATAAAAGCTGTTAGTTTTGCAATAATAGCAATTTTAGTCTTTATGAATTCCTATAAAATAAGTAACCCTAATTGTAAAAAGAAAAGAGAAGAAAATATATATTATGATAATTTCGGTAAAATTGTTACGGCCTTTTGATTATTCTTATTGGTTATTTCTCAAATATTTAATATCCTTTTTTTTATAAAGGATAATTTGGCCGGTGAGCTAAAACTCTTGTCCCTAGCTACTGGTTCCAATCAAGAATTTATTATATATGATTTAGTCTTATAATCTTTTATAAAAAATTATTTTCACAACTCAAATTGGTGACCAAATTACAAGACAATAATTTTATTTCTACGCTAAGACTCCCGTTCTAATATCCTTTCTTTCATCTAAAAAGAATTTATTTCACGTTAATAGAGCTGTCAATTTAAATTAGACTCATCGTGTTGGCCTACCCCACTAAATAATTTAAGAAAATTTAGTTGAAATTTTATCAATCCATTTTAAAACGTGTCTAAATGAGCCAACTCTCATAAGTTGCGACTCTAAGCAGGTCAACGGAGAGGGCTCAACGTGACATGTGAATTGAGTTGACATTTTATCAATCTATTTTAAAATTGGCCTAAATGAGCCAACTTGTACAGATTGTGACTCCAGGCGAACCAACCCCGGGAGGGCTTGGGTCAGCCTGTGGATTGAGTTAAAATGTTATCAACTCATTTTAAAATGAGTCTAAATAAGTCGACCCACACAGGTTGCGACTCCAGTAGGGCAAGCATGGGAGACGTCAAGTTGGCCCATGAATTGAGTTAAAAGTTTATCAATTCATTTAAAAACAAACCTAGCTAAATGGACCAGCCCACACGAGTTGTGGCTCCAAGCAACATAGCCTGACGGCGGGCTCAGGTTGGCTCGTGGATTGAGAAAAAAAAATTTATTCAAAACTCAAAATTAAAGTGGAAAACTCACTAGGCTTATGGGCTAGCCTGACTAATTTGCAATTAAAACTTAAAATTTTTAATATTTTAAATATATTTTTAAATTTTTTTGATGGACTTATGGGCTGATCTGCCTAACCCACAACTTAACTTGAGTTAGGCTGAATTGAGGATTTCTCAGTCTGCCAAAATAGTGAGTCAGTCCGACCATCCCTACCAAATGATGAATTTTTGACGGACCATCCCGACTTGCCACGAACTGAATCGTCTAACAACTCTACATGCCCTATTATGTAATTTTGATAAAATTATTTTACATGATAATAATTTTAATCAAAACTACCATAATATTGTTAAACTAATCGAGTAGAAAACTAATCGAGTAGGAGGAGGTAATTTTGGCCGAGCAATATTAGTTTTCATTCGTGACCTAATTTTAAAAGTTAGTACAACAAATTGAATGACGTGGCTCTTCCTTTGGTCAACGCTCCAAGCTCATATTACATAATAAATAAATAAATTTATATATATTTTATTTGAGAGGAAGAGATGATCTTGGTTGACTTTCTCCGGATTTTGAGCGTAATATATTTGTTCATATTTCCACAAAAAAGATTTATTTACGTTAAATCCTGTTGAATTCCATATAATACGATAAAATAATGTTTTCCTCGTGGAAGTGAAAGTTTTCATTTTGACATCTCAATTTATTAGTTTTTAAAAAAACCCCATTACGAGGAGCATTTTTAAAAGGTAAACTTCCGATGGCAAAATGGGAATTTTTCATATCACACTAGTTAAATCAATTCATAATTCAGGATCATGCATGGGCAGTTACAACGGCCCATTAAAAGAATTGGGATCATAGTGTGTTAGATTGACGTGATAATTAATTACATCACGATATTAAATAATAAAATTATTTTAAAAACTTTAAAATAAAAATATTTAACCATGCATTTAATATATGCATATTTTTAAAAATTAATATTTATTTATTTCAAAAAGTTATTCCTTTAAATATTTGTATTTTGTATTGACTTTTGAATTGCATCAAGTATCAAAAATATTTAAATAATATTTTCCTATAGAATATTTTGCGGAAACAAATAAAATCTTATATCACCATCAACATTAATATATAATTTTAAAAGTTATATTAAAAAGAAAATTAGCATACATGACCTAAGAGCATCCACAAACCACTCCCATTATAATACCCTTCATCTCATTAAAAAATATAAGGTCTACTACGACATACTCATTATTCAACATATTTCTTTCATCCACCTTCTTTTTAACATTAACTCTCATTATTTATGAATCCTACCGTCCACTCAATAATCTTAAAATTATATCATATTAAATAAATATATTTTAAAAATATTTTAAAATATTAAAATTATTATTATTATTAAAAAAATAAAAAAATACACGTGGGATGGGCCAACCTCCTGACTGGCCCACCCACTTTTAATTGAACGCGTTCAATTGTTTGAACGCATTCAACTGGAGGGGTGTTATAACACCCCCCTCTACAATGGTGTTTAACACCAATGAAGTATTATAACATCCCATTAAAGCATCCACAATGGATGCTCTAATAATAATAATCAAATTTTAATCCTAATAAAAAAAAAATCCTTCTATACCATTAGATTTAAATTTTCTATTATATTTAAATAAATTTTATTTTTTTTTATAATTATTAATTAAATCTTTTTTATTAATATGCATGTTAATAATAATAATCTCGCATTGCCTAATTAACCACTTTGCAACACACCACTGAAAATAAAATCTTTGAGAATACAATCATGGAGCGGTGCACAGTTAACACTTCTTGATTTACTTAAGTGATCGATGGAATATTTTCGTGAAACTGAATTGATAATCATTTTCAAAATTAATCAGTTCGAAGAGTTGCATATCTGAATTACCATTGAGAATAAAGTATTTGTGTAGCTTCCAAAAGCATCAATTTGGACGAGTAGTCTTTTTTACCATTTGGTTCTTCTCCTTTTTCTCACCGATAGCTTCTTTCCAAGTGAATCTGATGCCAAGGGCCACCATTGCCACACAGAACAGTAGAGATCACCAAAAACACAAAAATGGCAAGAACAAATCTCACACTATAGCAGATAAGATTCACAAGATAATGATCCAACTACAGAATCGTTGCAGGTAACACTCCCTAGCTGTGAAAATGCCCTAATATAATCCTCCATGGCTGCACTGTTCCTTTATTCTCTCTCACTTCAGTCTTAATCCCTGACGAGAGAAAATGGAGGATTAAAGCGCCAAAAAAGTGACTTTTTTCGTTCCCCTTTCTATCTGTAAACAGAGCTCGAGCTCCATTAAAATGGCGTGAGGATTGTGGCAGTGAACTTCGTTGGACCTGGGAGAGATCACATCAGTGGTGGAAGACATTGAGGCGGCGGATTTAAGAAATGCTTTATGAATCGCCGGAATTCGGGTGGCGTTGTTTTCCATGGATTGCGATTGATTTGAGGAGGAGGAAGGGAGATGGAGATGGCGACACGACCTGCGAGTTCTCTCCGCCGCCCCTGGAACGCGGCGCGGCCCCACGCCTGCCGTCGTCCGCCATTGATGCGTTCCGAAGCAATGAACCGGGCTTCCCCTTGTAGGTGCCTGGGCTCGGTCAATTGACCAACGGAGAACTGCCGCGTGTCCTGTTCGGATTGTTTTGGATTTGGTGTCGCGTGATGATAGGACGATCTCGATGTGCGGTGTTTGGACGCAAGTATAAAGAACTGACGAAAACCGTATTTTGATTTGGACGGCGTGGATCCACGCGCATCGAGGGAGAATTGACTGATTCGGTTGGCTGGATATTCTAATTGAAAAAAAATTCAAAATTATTAATTTTAAAATAAATTTTTTAAAACAGTAAATATATATTTTTTATTTTCGTTCTAAATTTTTTTATGTTATAACCTAACCCTTAAATGCAAAAGAGAAAATCTTAAATAATTTAATTGTATATCAATAAATAAATAAATAATAATAATTTTTATTTTATTTTATTATATTTAATACTATAATTCAACTTATTATATATATATATATATATATTCTATATTAATATAAATTAGTCATTTTAAATGGAACACTTTATTTATCAAAAACCAATAAATAATATTTTTATCTTTTTAATACATATTTATTAAAAGCTTGAGAAAACTCCAACAATTTCAATTTGTTTCTTCATGCTCATACCTTGAATCCTTGGCCTTCCTACCAAGAAGACATCGATGATTTGTCGGAGCACCATACAAAGGATCAACACTAGCCCAAGCTGTAGGTCGGCCTTTAACGAGTCGATCAACCACGAACAAAAGAGAATCTTATCGTATAAATCAAGGACATTGATCATGAAGAGAAGAAGAGACGAACAAAGCAGAAGACAAATGAAGAGAAGAAATAGAAAGACAAAGAGAACGCAACAAAGGAGGGCACCATGGAGAAGAAAGAGGAGGAGAAGCTCAAGGTTGGGCACCATGATTATCTTCTTAACACATCATCTAAACTAATAAGCTATATATACACCTAAAGTTAACCCAATTTTTTGAAAAAATAATCTTTAAAATTGTAAAAATTTCTCGCCTTCCAACTACCAACACGATTATAATTAAGTTATTATTTTTCAAATTCGATATTACATTTTAAAATTCATGCTTAGTTCTTCCTTAGAAGATAGGCTTTGCTTAAAGAGAGGAGGAGAATGGCTTGGTGAACAGGAGAGAAGAAGACCAAAGAAAGAACAATTCCATCCTTGTACAAGATTAGGACGAACTTAATAAAAATGTGACATGAATTTTATTATATTTTATTATTATAAATAAAATTTTTATTTATTATGATTTCACATCACTTAATTAAAATATTCATCTTAATTACATCGAGATATTATAATATATATTTTTAAAAAATCTCAATTCTTTTTTGTTTTTAGAAATTACTTATAACCATTTTTAATAAAATAATTATTATGAAATGACATTTATTTATTTTTACTCGTTATAGTTGGCCGGGGAAGATGGGGAAAAAAATTGGGTAAAGATCCGCCGAAGCGGGTAGCCTTAACCGTATGTGTAACAGGAAAGCCCGAAGGCCGTTCCCGTCCCTGTCAGGGGAGATGCCAACCGTCTCTCCTTTCTACGAACACGATCAACTCGTCGCCTGCTAAACTTATATTGAAAATTAAATTGGAAGAAACCTTCGATGTGGGACTAAAAATCAAAATTGTAGCGAGTTCCTCTTTCTCGCCGCTCTCTCCACTTCGGGGTTCTCGGTCGATCCCTGAGCTGCGGCCGGACTCCATGAGGGAGGAGTTGAATTGGGAGGGTAAGAATTGGCGGCCTTGATTAAAATTTGATCATCGAATCGGTGGTCGATGGTCGTAGATGGAGCAAAGTGCTCAACCTGCAGCGTCGTCTGATTTCCCTCCGAGAAAATTCGTCCGCCAGCTGGATTTCACAGCCGCAGAGGGCAGCGGAGGCCCCTCTTCGGCGACTGAGTCATCGGTCCTTGAGCCGTCGCAGCAACAGCGGCCGCTTCCTCGCATATTCTCGAGGTGTCCGTACTTCCTAGGGGTTTTCTTGCTTCATGCTTCTATCACAGAAGACTTTTTGACTTTGTTTTTTCTTTTGAATTCTGTATCTAGTTGGAAGAATGATCTCAGAAGTTCCTTCCTTTTGTTCATATTCAAATATTGGTAGAATTGGAGACCATAACCTGTGTTAATACACGTATAAAATGGATAGCTTTATTCTACTGAGAAAAAAGGAAGAGATTTCTGAAATAGTTGCATAGGACACCTTTGCAATGGAAGACGCTCCTTTTTGAGAATGGTTGGAATACTTTTTAAGTCTGAGCATTCTTTCACAAGGACTCTTCCTAAGGGCTTCACTTAATTCAATCTCATCTTTCCTTTTAGCATTCTCATTGGTGTGGACTTGAAGCTTTATCCTTACCTGATGTCTGCATTTATTATATTTAAAACTTGCAAAAATGGCTTAATATCTTACTGTAAACCTCTTCAGCAAGCCAGAATCACCTAAGCCATGATCACAGGATTCACAACCAGCATACGATACAAAAGATATAATGGTACACCAACAAGAAAGAAGAACTAAATGCTTGAAGCTGTAAGTGCAATGGTCATTTGTTGTGAAGTGTTTCAACTTATCTGATACTCAGATTGGAGGTCAACATAAGAAGCTGTGTCCAAACTACTTGCAGTCAGTTAGATGAATCTTATCCTCTATTGTAATCTATGTAAAACTACATTATTAGTAAAACCCAGGTCATATTTTGGGTCTAGGCTGTTTATATTATGTGATAACTTTGCATTTAAGATCTGTTACTTGTGGGCTGCTAATTCTTGGTTAGCATTATTATTTCATCAAGGTCATCTTCACTGGAACTGCTCCATGCACCAGCTATTATCAGCCAACAGAAATATGCAGCCTTGCAGTTGATTGTTTACGAGCATGGAAACTATGTTTGAGCTTTCACTTGTCATACACACATGAATATTACTTATCAGATATCCAACAAGTTGTTCTGGAACCCTTTAGTTGTTACTGAAATGATGCAAGGTTCAGATGCAGAAATATGAAAAAAATAGTAGTTAGAAGGATCCATATTATGTTTTTCTTATAATATAACTCAGCATGACTATTAATTGATGGATCATAAAGTTATTCCTATATCCCCCCATTGCCAAACTTTCTCATTGTCCTTTGTTGTTCATTTTTGCATGTAGGTGTTGCGAGTGTTTTGCAGCTGGAGTTTATTGTGATGGATGCAAGTGTACAAACTGTTGTAACAATGTTGACAATGAAAGTGTTAGGCATGTGGCTGTTGAAGCTACTCTAGAACGCAATCCTAATGCTTTTAGGCCTAAGATTGGAAGTAGTACACAGACACTTCGAGATAGTATGGTAAGTACAAGATTTGCTTTATTTCAGTTTACCTACATAAATTGAAATGTATATACAAGTGAGAGCTCCATTTGTGATTAGTCATTTGACTTAAAGAAAGACAAACTGTGCAAGGTGCTCTTCAATCAAAAATGAGAAGAAAAAAAAGGTGAACTGTGCTATACAAGCACACTCTAGGCAACATCCAATGCCATAATGTCTTGTCCATCACTTTGTAACTCAAATGTTGTATTCTATTTTATTGCATTTCTCGAATTGTTGAAATAGTGGATCAGAGACTTGGTTATAAACTTATTCCAAATGTTCAATTAATTACAAAATATGATGGAATAGAAACAAGAGATGTCATATGCTTATTTATCTTTTCAATTGAGCTCCATGACAACATTAAAGAACAATAAGTAATTATATTGTGAGTGCTTTCGAGCCAAAATTCTCTGCTCTGAAAATTGCAAATGCTTGGACTGTAGAAACTCTGAGGAAAGCTCTCTTCCGTGGTGATCATCAGCATGCAGCCCTAAACGGGGCTGCCAGTGCTCACATATTTCTGTCTTTATTTGATAATTCAGAAACGTTTGATATCTAGCCTTTATTTGCTATGGCAGATCTAACTTTTGGTGATGGTGCTGTAGAGGTTGCCAAAATTGTTGCTGGTATGCCTGATACAATACAAGTAGATAAAAGGAAACAAATAATCATCTAGTGCAGTAGTATTTCAAAAAAAAAAAAATTGAAACATACTAGTGGCTAAGAAAAGTGTCAGGGCTTTGTTCACATCATTTTCCTCACATTGATAAGAGTTTTCATTGGATTTATTCACATATTTACTTGCCAATTACTTGTTCAGATAGACAAATTGAGGAGTCATCCGTGCTGGAAGGCCAAGTTGAATGTTCTGCACACTCAGATTATGACAGAGTCAGAAAGATTTAAAATAAGGACTATCGATTATCCAACTGAATATTTAGTAGATTATGATGGTATATATTTTATTTCAACATTATGAATTTTGGAAGTATAGCTGATCCGATGTGTTGCAGAAGAGAAACACAAATCCATGTCCTCCATGCATGAAAGAGCTCTTCATATGGAATCAGCTCTTTACAGCATTGCTAGAACTTCAGTTCAAGCTACTACTGTGGAGATACCTCTGACAAGGACGTCAAGCCCTGCTTATTCAACAAACATATGTCCACCAGTTGGATTGCAAACCCTAGGAAATGGAGACATGAAGCTTAAGCTTGCGAAAGCCGAGATGTACAAACAACCAGGAAAAGAGCAAAAATAACTTCTTAAAGGTCATTACTGGATCATTGATGTTGCATTGGTGCAACATCTACTTGCAGAAAAATGTCCACCAGTTGGACTGACTGCAAACCCTACGAAATGAAGACATGAAGCTTCAATTTGAGCAAGCAGAGATGCAACAACCAGGGAGAATAAAACACAGCACTTCTCAAAGGTCATTTCTGAATCATTGTTGTGCAGCAAAATGCTAGTACAAGCTCAAAATCAGTTGATGGAGTATATTTCAACTTTCTTTAATTCCCCAGTATAGTTTATACATCCTTTAAGTTCATACAAGTGATTATTGTATATATACTTCATTGTATCTGGTCTTCATCACATTCTCCTCTAATTTGCAATCGTATTAGAACTGCACAGGCTGTGGACTTGTTGTGGATTTACTAATATGTTTCCAATTAACTCTCATTTCATACATAATTTTATTGGGATTTCAGTTAAAATATATCATAAACAATTAGTTAACTTTTATATTAATATCGATCTTAGCTCAGTTGGTAGAGCCAAGGATTGTAGTTGTTGGTGCAGATTATCCTTAGGTTGATGGTTAAATTAAACATTATTAAGTCGACATAATGTTACCACATTAACGACTTAATATGGATAAGTTAAAAAATTAACAAATACTAATTCTTAATAAGAATAATAAAATATTATATTTAAATTCACCACGTAGATTTTTGGAAGAACACTACCAAATTGGCCACGTAGAACTGACAAAGATAGCTCAACAACTCCATCACCTTCATGATATGACAGCCACGGCCTCATTATCTCACCTTACAGCGAACTTGAACTTTGACTGCTGTTCAAAGCTCAGTTCAATCTCTAGTGTGATCTTCCCATAGTGTTTGACTCTCTCCCAGATACACACACAGAATCTAACTCTAGATTCACAGAGAAGTCAACGAGCAACTCAGTTCAATCCCTAGTGTGAGTCATCTGTGACGAGGTAAATCGAGAAAGTGCAGTTGATTACGTTGGGATGTGATCCGATGTGGACTAAGGAGAGTATGGGTTGTCTGGTTTGGTACGACACGCCAGGATTCGAACCCTTGCCCTCAAATTTCTAGCAAGTCTGCTGCGTCGTAACCAACTCACCTATGCCGTTTGGACACGTTTTGAGAACGCATAGGGAACACATGATAGACATAAGACTCAGTCAACAAAGTGGTTCGGTCCTATACTGAATTCAAGATACCTTTTTGCAGACGTGGACTAAAGAAATGCAATAACGTGACAGAGAATATAAAGGGACCATGTCAACAAAGAATGCCTATAGGTAGAAGTACATGAGATTATTTTTCTACGAGCTAGCCATTTCATTTGATCTTTTTCTCCTCTTGTGCCTAATTTGAGTGTCATAGGGTTTTAATCAAGGTCCGCTTCGACCTCCTTTCTAACTCTATTTGGTGGTTGCAGTGTCCCAACCTGTTTGTTGGTCATGTATAGAGTTTTGGATCTAAGACCGAGTGGTCGCCATTCCCCTTGATCTTCGTCGAAACTTAACATACTTATGCCCTAGATCGACATCAAACAACCCCTGTTTATCATTACTCTATCTAAAGGCTTCTCGATCACTCACCGACTCAATTAACTACCGATCCGATAATAAAATAAAGGAAATAACCCACGCCTGACCTATTTGTGGTGCTCAAACTGCTCCGATCTCTCAAAAGGTCAACCCATCTCCTAATCTCAACCGGATCACGCAATGATACTCATTTAACACGAATACGAGAGGATGTATCGCATAGACACTCCTCGCGCAAAAGGCACATCCCAATGCTTAAAAAAAAAGGGGGTTTGGGAGCATTATTATGGAAGGAATAGAATGGCGGCCTTAAATATGGCAAGTCCACTACTGTTTGTCCTTGGCAAATTGGCCTCTGTTTTGTGCACTCCATTAAACAACTCAAGAGGGTTTCAGTTCCTTTGATCAGTGTTGCCAAGTGGGGTAGCAATCTCCTCATGATCCACAAAGTGTGGTCTCTCTTCTTCATTGTGGTCTATGTGCATTGGTTTGTCCACATCCATGTGCTCCAACCCATAGGTTTCTTTTTTTTTCTTTCTAAATGACTTGGTTTGATTTCGTGCACATCTTCCATTATCTATCTATCGATAGATTGATCAACTTAATGTGATGCGAGCTTTTCCTTGGGGGTCCACGGGCAATTCAACGCGACATGAGCTTTCGGTTGAGTCTCATTGATAGATACTTTAAGATTTATGCACAAATTCACTTTGAGGTTCAAAAACAAACAAAGAGATGTCCTTTTTGCGCGATCATACATAAAGGAATTTAGCGGTGAAAGTTTTCTCTTGTGATCTAGTTGTGCAAGGAATGCCCCTTTTTAAGGAGGCCTTTTGTTGTTTTGACCCTTAGGAGTCCCTATATATGTTTCACTTTTTATATGTGAAAAAAGTTGTTATGTTTCATACGCATATCGAATACTAGCCTATAAATGAATTAAATGTTGGTGAGCAAATTTGATATTTGATTTAATAAGAATTTATTTATACTCGTTAAATATACAAAAACTCAATTAAATAAAAAAACTTGAATAATTCATTAAATAAAAATGAATAAATATATGTTAAATTCAAAAATGTTCATCAATAGAGATCGTAAATGATGGGTCATGAGTAATATTCATAAATAATATGCACAAATAAAATTTATGAATCATATTTATAAATAAATTTTTTATTAAACTTTTAAATAAATAAAAAAATTTCAAAATAAATAATAAGTTCACTGATCAACTAAATAATCTTAAAAATATAAAATTTCAAACAATTCAAATTATAGATTTGATAACTCAAGTTTAAAAAATAAATAAAATTTAAATAACTATTTAAGTCATTTTAAATTTAATTTTGATTTGATTCAATTACCTTTTAGTATCCCTATGGAATACATTCTTTTATAAAGGACCTTCTATCCTATTCAGATATCAAATTTTTACGATTCAATTAATTTAAAAAATAACCGATCTGATTCTATATAAGTTTTCCATCGACCATCAGAGTAAATCCAGAAACACCCGTAACTACACACCAACAGTCAATGTCGAAAATATTCTAAGTGCATCGTAGCTGAGATTCAAACCGCGAATATCATGTTCTATACGTGCTAATAGGTTAAGGGCGATTTCTCCGCAATCCCTAAGTTCTCAAGTCTTTATCCATCAAAAGTGGGTGAGTGTGAGTGTGAGTGTTACTATAAACTTAAGCTCTTTCAAGAGCACCCCAGGCCTTTTAATTGCTTTTCTTCATTTCACTTGTTTGCTCTGTTTTCGGTCCTGTTTCTGCTCTGCTTTCCCCTGTTTTCTTATGGCCATGAGGGAGGCCATAAGGTGCTGCATCGCCTGCATCCTGCCGTGCGGCGCCCTCGACGTGGTGCGCATCGTGCACGCCACCGGCCGCGTGGAGGAGATCCGCAGCGCAGTGACCGCCGGCGACGTCATGCGGGCGCACCCCCACCACGTTCTCCGTCGGCCGCCCGACGGCGCCGAGGCCACCAAGGCCGTCACGCTGCCGCCGGACGCAGAGCTCGAGAGGGGCAGGATTTACTTCCTGGTCCCCCTCGAGACGGCGGAGGTGGCGGCGGCACGGCGGCGGAGGAAGAAGGCGAGGAGGAAGGCGGCCGACAGCGCGGCCATGCGCGAGCTGAACGAGCGGTACCTATCAGAGATCCTGTCGGAGAAGGTGTCGGCGGGGTACAGAGAGAGGCGGCGCGGTCGGGTGGGCGTCTGGCGGCCGCACTTGGACAGCATCTCCGAGACCTCCATGGAGCTCTGAAACAGAGCACAGCCCCTGTGATTTCCTATCGTTTGTTAATCAAATTATAATCTCAAAATCATAGATTTACTTCATCTCTACTTGGATTGCGTGTTGGATCACAAAATCTTGTGTGTGAGAGTGGAGCCAAGTCGATCGATGCTCAAACACTCGTTATAAAAATTACTCAAAAGAAAATTGAAAAAGGGTGCCCCCACTTCGTTCACTGCTCTATCTTTTCCTTTTCTTTCTCCTTTATGGTTGTTGAATGTTGCAATGATTGAGGGCTTCATCGGCCCCAGTCTCGCTATGGGTCTCTCATACTCTATTCTTTAAATCTTTGAGTGGAAGAAGGGTGATCTTGTTTGACTGTTACTGAATGCTGATCGAGCTGGTCCTTCCCTGCCATTCTAATGGAGTTTTCAGGTCGCTTTCAGTTGTTGCACCGGACAATTATAGAATTACAAATGAATTTGCCGAGTCGAAGGAGAAGAAGAAGAAGATATCTTAAATCTTCCTCACTCCAGCTCATGTGCACTGATCAAAAGCTGGCTCACTGATCTGACTCGTCCCTCCCTTTTGGCCTTCTGGCACCTTAATTTATCCTCGACTTTTTGGCGAAAGCAGTGGCCTTGTGGGGTTCTACTCGCGACTGCTTCAAAAGGAAAAGGAGGAAGAAGAAGAAGAAGGTCCAAAGCTAAACAGATATCTGTTAATTTAGTGGTGGAACAGATAGATAGATAGATAGATACTGATGCAGTAAAGTTTTCTTCTTCCTGATATCTACGCCAATAGCATCGGATCGAAGTTGAACTCGAACAGAATGGAGGTTAGGGATGGGCTAGATATCGACGGAATGGAGCTTGCTAACATGGCCCCTAATTTGGAAGTTGTGCACGTCAATTGAAGTGATGTCGATACTTTTGTCCAATGTTGTTATAGTGTGTTTGGTCGAGATTACTCTGATATAAAATAATTTTAATCAAAATTATTACAATAATATTAAGATTGTTCCCGTATGAGATCATGAACATTCAGCGGAGCTAGCCTTGGTGATTTATCCGGGATGATTCCGGATTGTGGGCTATGTCGATGCAACACTTTGGACTACCTTCTTCGTTCTTTCAAATTTTCTTTTCTTTCGTCCGTAAATCCAAACTTTTTCCTTTCTCCAACGTTGTTGGACCTCTGGGCTATAGCTCGGGTAGCTTATAAGGTAGCTATGCCCTTGTGAACGTTTGAACCACTTGGAGCAGATTGTCTTCTAAATGGACTTCAACTGTCTGGCAACTTCTTGGAGCTCTAAAACACTCAACAAGAAGTTAGAATGGAGATCAAGATAGATCTAGACACAACCACTTTGATGTTTAAATTAGATAGGAAGTTAGAGAATCGAGAAGAAGGAAGGAACATAGATGTACCTTCGTCTTGCATGAGTAACTCTTCTTTTATACCACCTCCTTAGTGGGAAAGACAATGTCTATCCTATGTCCCCACTAAGCCACGCCCTAATCGAGAGAAGGCCATGTTTAGCCACATGTTCTGTCGGGTCCCCCCTCACACGTGACAATGTTTTGGTAAGGGGGTATCATCAATGGCAGAGCCATCGCAAGTGATCTACTCGGACTGATCCCGAACTTTGAGCTACGTCAATGATACACCCCAAGCTACCTTCTTCGTTTTTTTAAATTTTCTTTCCTTCCATCGATAAATTTAAGTTTTTTTCCTTTTCAATGTCGTCAGACCCAGACTATAACTCGGGTAGCTACAAAGGTGGCTCCACCCGTGGGTATCATGTTATGTCCTTAGTTATCCATGTCCTCTCTACTTAGGCTTCTGGAAAGGATCAGATCCCAGAGGAAGTCAAGAGGAGCGCCTGAATGGTCATGTTTGGAGTAGTCGGGAGCGACCGAGTTCAGAGGAGTCGGGTCTAAGTTAAGCCCACGCTTACATTGTGCTCTCGAGTTCAATTTGACTTGGTTCAAGTACATCTTGACTTTTGACTTCCATCTTCGTAAGCTCTTTAACTATCATCCCATATCAAAGATAAAAATATTTTTTTGTATGATAATAAAAATAAAAAGGTGTCCTTTCAAAACTTTTTCCTATGTTTATCTAGTGCCCTGGCCAAGCTGGGGACTTTGTCCGATTCTAGGTTTTGTCCGAACATGGTGGAGAGTATTTTGCACAAGGTGGTGAGTTTTGGGATTTCCTTCGCAGCCATCCGGTCGATACGGTAGATCTTCAGAGATCTATCAGATTCTTTTCCATTTTCGCCTGGTCCCCACTTCAGAGGTCTCCCCCCCTCTCTCTCTCTCTCGTTCGTACCCTAAACCCTAAACTACTCCACCGTAACCCTAACCCCGAAACCCCAAAACCCCGAAACCCGGAATCGACCTGCACCTCCGGTCGATAACCCCAAACCGGCTGGGTCGCTGCCCGATCTAATCCGGTCAACCCTCCCGCCCTTACCGGCTGCTCCCGGTGGCCGCCTCCCTCGTCTTTATTCCCCGCCCCGCCATTAATTTAACTCGCCTCCCCGCCTTCCCCGTCAACCACCCAAAACCAACGGCGGTGAGACCCCGTCTCCCGCATGGACCCCGCGACAACGTCGCCGCACGGCGACTGCATCTCGCTCGCTCCCTCGCATGCCCCCCCTCACGTGCCTCCCCTCCCCTCCCCTGGCCACCTGCCGCCCCCTCTCTCTTTCCGTCAGCTACACGACAACCGAATAAGAGAAGGGAAAGAGAGGGCGGCGGCGATCGGATCGGATCTGATCTAGATCTGGGGATTTGGATCTGATGGAGGGGAAGGAGGCAGGCGCTTCTCGGCCGGCGAACCCGGGCTTGCCGTACCGGGAGGATTGCTGGAGCGAGGGGGAGACGTCGGCGCTGGTGGATGCATGGGGAGACCGTTACCTCGAGCTCAACCGCGGGAACCTCCGCCAGAAGCACTGGCAGGAGGTCGCCGTCGCCGTCAACTCCCGCCGCGGTGCCACCGGGCGCCGCCCGCCTCGCACCGACGTGCAGTGCAAGAACCGCATCGACACGCTGAAGAAGAAGTACAAGGTGGAGAAGGGGCGGATCGGGTCCGGGTCGGGAGCCGCCGGCAGCCAGTGGCCGTTCTTCGCCCGCCTCGATGCGCTCGTTGGATCGTCGGCGTCTGCTCCCGCTGTGAAGAAGCGTGCTTTGTCGCCTCCGCTAGCCTTGCCGCTCCCGTACCAACGAAAGGGCGCGCCTTTGCCGGTTGCTGCGGCGGCCGCCGTCCGGCCGTTGAATTTGAAGGAGAAGCGTCCCACGGCGCCCTCCCTTTCTCTGGCGGACTCCATCTTCCGGAGGGCCGCTGCTGCTGCGGCTGCAGCGGAGGAGGACGATTATGAGGAATATGACGAGGACTTGGGATCGCCGTCTAGATCTCCGGACAGATCTGGATGGGGATGGAAGAGGCCTATAGGGGAGGGGGATGGAATCCGTGAGCTTGCGAAGGCGATGGAGAGGTTTTCCGAGATATATGAGAGGGTTGAGGTGGAGAAGCAGCAGCAGACGATGGAAATAGAGAAGAAGAGAATGGAGTTTGCCAAGGAGCTAGAGATCCGGCGGATGCAGATGCTTGTGGATTCACAGGTACAGCTTGTGAAGATTAAGCGCACCAAGCGAGGTGATGCCGGTAAGCTTGCTGGCTTTCCTCCCTTCTTATCTTTTTGTAACTGATTCTTATAAACTTTGTATTGTCTCTGTAGCCTCATAATTTTTTACTTTTCTTCATTATATCAAAGACTTACTCACTTCCTTTTTGTCATAGTTTAGATATGAACATCGATATTACACACATCAGCACTTGGGGGCACTTGATCATTGATATCAAGTTCTATTTGGGTCTATAAGTTGTATTCATTATCGATTTTTCTTTAGCAATCTTGTTGAATTGGTTACATTTATGAAATAGGAAAAAAATGTAAACATTTATCAGTTTTATCCTTTGGTTCTTGTAGGGATCAAATTCAAATTAGTAGATAAGCTAGACAAAGCGAAAAAGCTTCCATTTTATGTTTCATGGATCATAAAGTTAACCTCACTCTATCCATATAATTTAGCAAAAATGAAGTAACTGTTGTTGTCAATGCTTGAATAGTCCAAGAGAATTAGGATACTCGTGGAAAAGTAAGAAGTCATTAGTTTCTATAGTCGCGCTAGCTTGAGTTGTTTTTCTTCCCAATTCATTAATAGGCATTGTTAAGGGTGGTTTGATTTCTAATTGTCGATGATAAAGTGACCATATATTGTTGCATAATGTGTTGGCCTGCTACACACCAGCATGGAATAAGTCATTTGAAAGTTTTCACGAAAAATACCCTGCAGGCTTCCTTAAGCTTTGCTCTTCCTCATGCTCGTCAAGGAAAGGCCTATCCCATTTCAATGCAGCAAATGTGCTAGTCTACTGTGCCAACTTTGAATGAGTCATTTGAATGCTTCAACTAATAAACACCCTGCATGCTTGCTTTGGTTTGCTCTCTCTGATACTTGCCAGGGTAATGTCTTTCCCATTTCAATGTAAGAACTAGGAATTCTTTCATGATTTCTCCTTTGAACGCAACGATGTAACTACTCCATGTTATAACAGATGGACGTGCGTACATTAGGAAAGTGAAAATATACTAGTTTTAAATTTAAGGATCCAAGTCAGTTTATAAGATATATCATTCATTGCTGGCTGTGTTGAGATTGACTCTCTAACGATAACTATTTGTTTTGTAATGCTTTTGACTTTCTAACAATAGCAGTTTTTCTTGTAATATCTGATGACCACATCAATATGCTTGGTGTTAAATTTGATTGATCACTAGTTGACTTGATTATCACTAGTGATATAATCATCTATAGAGCTCATTGCAAGATAAGATCCATATAACTGATTCTTAATAATTGGACTTTACGATCTCACCTTTTGTTATTGATCGAGTGTATTTATCCAAAGAACCTAATAGATCGTTATGAAACAGTTTAATTTATACATTTATATTTTAAACACTCCCCTTGACGTGTGAACTAAGGAATTGGACTAAACTTGGCTGAGCTCAACACATGTTAGCTCTTAAATGTTTACTTAACTTTTCCTAAATATCAAGATACAAGCTTAGGATTTTCTTCTTTAAAACTATGATAGGTTTTGATTGAGTGATCACTTGTCTCCAAAGTTTAAGATGTTAGGAAGCAAGCCAATAATTCATTTATACTTTGTTTTAGTCTTTGATCATGAGGAATCCTCACATCATATTGAATGAAAGATAATTCTTGGTCGGGGTGGTGGCAGCGACAAGGTTAAACCATGGAAGTGCCGTTATAAGAATTCAAATCCTGACCTTTAGCAGAAAGACTTCTGGATCTAGTTCGCTCACCACTAGACCAAGCAATTGTTGGCCGATCCATTTATACTTTGTGATGACAAATTGGCTATGCTTCTCCATAAGTTGTTTATCAAGCTCGGTCAAAAAGTACTAAAAGAACTATTCAGATTGTCATTATCAACTCCACTATCTGAAAACTAGTTGATGCATTCTCCTTAACTTGTAAATGTAGAATGGAACCAAAATTCCAGGTGCAGTGGAGAAATGTTTTTAACATTTGGCGGTTTTATGGTCTTTATATAATATACTATCTAAAGTCAGGATAAAATTTTTGTAGCTTGCAAGTATCTCAAATAGTTAGTATAAACATGTGTTTTTATGATCACGATGATGATAGTGTCCTGTCCATTATCATGTGTGCTTGCAAGTGTACATCTATGCACTATATCCCAGCTCCTACTATATTATAATCAACTATATAACAGAATCTCGGTATCTCGAGATGAAAATGCTCTTAGTAAACAAATAGGTAGAAATGAAATTGTTTCGCATATCCTTCTGATTGTTGTTAAATCTACATTCTTTGTTGTTGCTGCCTCATATCTCTGTTGGATTGTTTTTGAACATTGTGCTCATACTGCTGTTGTTACAGATGGTTACATGGAGAATCCCGAGTAACTTGGATCCATGTTTCATCCATCTTCATCCTTGTGATCCAGGAAATCGATGAGACTCCACAGCAACTGGTTTTTCTTCTCCTCTTTTCAGCCGCCACTTAATCTGTTATTTAAAGCTCATTAACTCTAGAAAGATGTTTGGTCTTGTGCATCTAGCCGAAGTAACCATCCCTTGTGTGTTTAGGAATCGAGTTTGCAGCATATGTTCTGTCTCTAACATCGTATGATTCGAGATTAATGGTGTCGCGACGACTTACGATTCATCTAATTCAGTGTTTTTAAACAGGATCAGATTCAGTTATGTAAGTGATGACTGATCGTAAATAAATGGCTCAGGAGAGGACTCCAGAATTTTGGGCATGCTTAGAAACTTACAGGTATATCGTTGATAAAATTATCATGCCCTTTACAATTCTAAAGTGCTGCTGATAGTTTAAACTTCTTGCATTCATAGTTTGTAGGTGTGGTCACTAAATAGTTTAATGTGAACCGATTTTTCTCGAGTTTCATGCATCAGGCTGTCCTTTTTTAACACTTCAAAGTCGTAAACTCAAAGAGTTCCGCTTTAAACTCCATGTGGGCTTTGATTTAGGATTCATTTGCACATGAAAGATATCCATCCATGCAATCTTGTATCCATTGACCACAAACCCTACAAACCACCAAATGGAGCACATGCTTAGGTCAATTCCACATCAAAAAGAGCATGTGTAAGTTTTAACTTTCCCCCCACCAATCATGCACTTAATTTGCAAAATTTAATGTGAAATCCTATTATCCACTTTTTTTTTTCATATCTTGTCATTATTTAAAATTGTCAATGTCCGATCTCAAGTTTGGATGAAAAAGATTGAGAATTATATTAGATTGTCAATCAACGTGAATGAATATTCTATGAATAGATCCATTTGTCTTTGTTTGTATCTAAAAGATATCTTTTAATTTAAAATTATTTGAGAGAGAAAATCAATTTGAATTATGAGAGCCTAAAGAGTTCAAATTTGACTTTAATTTGTAATTTTTAAGTATTTTGATATTTGATTTTAAAATTTAAAGATTGATTTGGCTCTCACAACCTTTATTATTATTATTATTTGCTTGTTAAAAGTGATAAACTTTTAAGAATTTAGAAAGAAAACTCATAATTTTTATCTAAAAAAAAATTGCAGCTTTTTACAGTTATTCACTACTTCAAATAACCAACGAAGACCTGATTTTTATTTTATTTTAATTGATGATTTCAAACTGTTTAATTAGGAAGATCATATGATATGTTTACGTTGTTATTATTATTTAAAGGAAGGGAAAGAAAGAAAAACTGTTTTATTTAAATTTTAAAATTTAATATTCTTTAATTTTGGAATAGGATTGAATTGTTTATTATAATAGACAAAGATAGAATCTTAATAAAATCGAGAAAAATATTTTTTATTACAATGGTCAATTATAGTTTTTTTAAAGATACAATTATTTATATAAATTTTTTATTTAGCTGATTTAAATTATTTTTTCACATCCAAAACCTAGCTCACTTGTAATTTCTAGATCCACATCCATCCATGTGATTCGTTAAAGTCAACTAAACTTCACATTTTGTGATAAGAGTCCAAACTATTGTAACTAGCAAACTGATAAGTATATTCTCAAACGATCGATCTCTTACTTATATAATATCACTTACATTTAAAGTCTAGTGCATCTTTGATTTCTTCGCGCCTAACTAAACACAACATTAAAAAAAAGTCACCAAATTCCACTAAACTTGTCATTTTGCAATAAGAGTACAAACTATTGGAGATCGCAAACTGATAAAGAAATAATGTTCTCAATACGATCGATCTCTTGTTTATATTATCACCTTTGACTTTATAATCAAGCATCAATAATGACAATAATTATTATTAATAACATGTTCACATCACATCCCAAGGCATCACGTTCCTCAATTTGAGGAGTGAGGAGTGGAGAATATGAAATTCTCCACTGTTTTTCTTTTTTGACTTTGACTTTAAAGATGCTCGCCTTTCACTCAGAACCACAGATCAAAAACACATATTCAAAGAGTTTTCCACTTCTAACATTTACCACAATTACAAGCAACTCTAGTCAATACAATGCTTTTAGTCAACTTATCACAGTCCAACACCTATATATATATTTAATGTCATTTTTTTTAAAATTTTTTATTTTTTAGCCTAAATACCGTAGGTTAAATCACGAATGCTAGCTTCCGCAATACTCTCCTCCGTCATGATCAACTGTACCTTCTCGATTACCTCCTCACAGATGATCGTGGGACCGATTGTGTGAGGCAGCTGAGATGGCGAACTCCACCTTTTGCTGAAATGAATGTTAGCTCTCGGGATATGGTTGAATTGGTTAGCACAAGACAGACTTGTTGAAGTGAGCAAGGGTTGAATTTTGACGAAGCTGAGATAATGCCCTCCCTGTAATGACCAACTACAGCTTCTCGATTTACCTCTTCACAGATGATTATGAGACTGATCATGTAGGATCGCTGAGGTGACAGATTCCACCTTTTGCTGAAATAAATCCTAAATCTACACCCTAAAAAGATTGGTCCGATTTTATAGAAATTTTCTATCGATCATTAGAATATATGGGAAGTGCTCATACCATGAACTCGATGTCTAACGTTCACTATCCATAATCCCACGATAGACAAATGCTTTTCGTCCGATATTCAAACCGTGGGAGGCGGGGGTAAAATCTATATATTGATTTGTTATGACAAAAATAACACCGTTACAAAAGTAATGCAAACTGACAAAAATAAAAATAAAAATAAAAATAAAAATAAATAAAAAAAAAATTATGAATGGCAGTCACGTGTTGCTGGTCTTCTTTGGCTTCTTTGCATATAAAATCAATGGAACAGGAGAAAGCAAAATTGGCGTGGTGGATCTGCTAACTTCGATCGCGACGCATCCTTTCGGCTGGGACATGTTTGATGAAGAAGCCTCTTGGAGCATCTTAAAAGGAGATTCCGATACGAGAAAGCCCTTTTAAGCAAGTTTTATGCACTCTGTCTATGTTGTTTAGAATTTGATACCATGCTAATCATAACTTTGTAACTTTATGCTTCACGACAATGAGGCTTCTTTGGCCACTCATTCTCAAAGATGATATATTATATACGACTAGGTCAATCTTCTTGTACAATAAGATACATACCATTGTGTTAGTACTCCATGAGTAACTACACAATCTACTAAAAGGGTGAATTGTAGGAGAAAAATGTATTCTTATCTCAAGCCTTTTACATAATTTTTATCGGCCATAAACAAGTCAACTCAAGTCAAACTTTGTGATGTTCAAGTTTATTTGATAAGGTAATCAAGTCAAGTCGAACTTAAAATGAATCAAGCCATTAAAATGATTATTCAAGTTTGAGTTGATTTCTTTTTAATAAGCTTTATTTTGGTTCGAGCTTGGTTTATTTAGACGTTATCAAGTTTTCATTTCAAGCTTGTTTGATTGTTTGAATTTTTTTACATTTTAAGCAACTTAATTATTGAGTCGAATAATACAAATTTATTTATTTATTTTGAACGTGTTATTTATTTAGCATGTTGATAAGAGTTTTATTGATGAACATTATTCAAGAATATTATTAACGAACTGAATACATATGTATTCAAACTTATTTATTTAGTTTAATGAGTTATTTAACAAATTTATTTATTTAAATAATTTTATGTGTATTGAACAACACATAAATAAATTCTTACCAAATTGAATACTAAATTTACTCATGAACATTTAGTCATTCTATTAAATTCACTTAAATTAGACACAAGATATAGCAAAAATCTTCTACAATCAAATTGAGGGGTAAAATTATAATAATAAATTTATGAGTGACATTTTTAAATAATTATTTAATTAATTATTTTTATTACTAATTTGGGTAGTTGGTGCCTCACATCATGCCATGCCACGTTGCTTTACACATGTTTGGCTGATTTTTTTTATATATAAAAAATTTGATTTTACTAATTTGAATGAAGAGTGCTCGATGACACATTTGGCATCATGTCATTTTAATGATTAAATATGTTTGATAAGGAGTTAGGAAGATTAAGACGATAAGCTATCTAATGGAGTCCGCATGGAATCAAACGTCAACCTTCACGTTCACCTTAAAACAATTCAATTACTCGACTTATCGATGCTATTGATGACTCACACACAAGCTCATGATAGTCGCGAGCTCGGAGCTTCGATCACTAGAAGCGATTCATGCCTTGCTTGTGAGCTCATAGCCGTCGCGATCGTGAATTCACAACTAGACCATGAGCTTGCTTGAGATGGCTAAGCCACAAGTTTGTAAAGCATCAAAGTTTTATAAAAAAAAACAAATATAAAAAATAGTGGCACATATATTTAAAATTTATTTATGAATTATTAGTGGGGCTTTTTGTCATTTTTTAAAACTTTTTTTTGTCTATTTTTAAAACAAAATAATATATTTATCATTTAAAAAAAATATGATATTGTGTATATTTTTTGTCATTCAGTGACAATTAGCCATAAGTATCATTTACTATTTTGGATATATTCTGTTAACAAAAAAGTATATTCCCTTTTGATACTTCTCACATTGTTTGACTAGAAATATAAAACTCAATATTTTAAAAGCTAATAATTACATTTCATTTGAATTTATTTATTTTTTAAATATCAATCATTTGATTTTACTGAATCTTTTGAATATTCAAAATTTGGAAGATAGAGTCCTCTTCAATAAAAGATTAAACATATATGAAAAAAGTAAATTAATGAGGATTATAATTGGTAGCTTCATATTTAATCTATTTGAAATCTTGTGATATTAAATTGTCTATTAAAATTCATTTATATTTTTTAATTTATTTTAATAATTAATGAAAATTTTTTATAAAATTAAATCGATCATTTTAAATTTATTTTATATTTTATCATAATTATGAAAATAAAGCGTCGGTTATTTTCTATAAATAGAACCCAGCAAGGCCAGTGGCAGCGTATCGCGTCGTCGCTGCTTCCCCCCTCGCTGCACGGGCTCGTCCTCGATCCCTCGCGAAGACGATTGCGGAAGAAAACAAGGGTTTCTTCGCAGGCAGCCGTCCCGTGCGCCTTGCTCGCGGTTTCTCTGTCTCGGTGCGTAAATTTTGACCGGTGTGAGTAGATCGGAGGTAGAGATGTCTAAGTTGGAGAAAATGGCATCCATTGATGCCCACATGAGGCTTCTTGCCCCCGCCAAGGTCTCCGAGGACGACAAGTTGGTCGAGTACGACGCGCTCCTCTTGGATCGCTTCCTCGACATCCTTCAGGATCTCCACGGCGAGGAGATCAGAGAAACGGTATGCTCACTCTGTTTGTGTCGTTCGGCGTTTCGGTTTGTTTGGATCTTTGATTTCTCTTTTGGATCAAAGGTAATATCTGCGAAAAAAATGGATTTTTGGTGGACTCTGATTGATTTGTCGGAAGGGGGTGGTAGTAACCATCTGGAATTTTCTTTTCCTTTTCCTCGACGATTCCTATGCTGATCCATTCGGGCTTTCTGTCTGGAGTAGTAAATGTTGTTCCTTTCTTCGTTTTATTTGATGGCGTTGTAGATCTGACTTTCGTAACTAGATTATTTCGCACAAGAGTGTAGGAACCACAAAAATAACGCCCTAGTGGCGAAGAAGCTTTCTCATACAAGTTTCTATATTGTTGCCCAAGCATTCATATTCTTTGGAATTCACTATTTGATTTGATTATTTGAATCTTGTTTTTATTAAACCTGAAGGAGCTAGTTGATCTTTATTGATAGAAGATTGGACTCTTTGTTTCATCTTGGGTTTTTTTTTTTGTTGGTACCAGGTTCAAAATTTGTATGAGCTTTCTGCCGAATATGAAGACAAGCCTGAGCCCCAGAAACTAGAGGATCTGGGAAAGGTGCTTACTAGTTTGGATGCGGGTGATACAATCGTGGTCACAAAATCATTCTCGCACATGCTTAACTTGGCTAATTTAGCTGAGGAGGTGCAAATCGCCTATCGCAGAAGGACCAAACTGAAAAAGGGAGATTTTGCTGATGAAAATTCTGCAACCACTGAATCAGACATAGAGGAAACACTTAAGCGCCTTGTAGTGCTGCTGAAGAAGTCCAAAGAAGAGGTATTTGATGCTTTGAAAAATCAGACAGTTGATTTGGTTTTGACTGCACACCCAACACAGTCAGTCAGAAGATCCTTGCTTCAGAAGCATGCAAGGTTTGTGTAGATTATCAATTACTATATACATTTTATAATTCATTTTGAGATACTTGCCATAATCATGTTTGATTGCCCAGTTAACACTGGGAAATATTTCTTTTAGTCCTCACTATATGTCCACATTACAAATACTTAAAAATGTATCTTGTCTTAGTAATTTCTTATCTCCATCATTCTGGATGTTTTATGGTTGCTTAACTATGATGAGCTTAAGTGAAACGAAGTTGGTATCTTTGGGAGTGGAAGCACAAAGAAAACTGGTGTCTTACTTATCATTTGTGATTTATATGATTTATTCAGGATTAGGAATTGTTTGACTCAGCTGAATGCGAAAGATATTACTCCTGATGACAAGCAAGAGCTTGATGAGGCTCTTCAGAGAGAGGTAATCCATCATATCATGCTTGCTTAACTTCACCATACAATTGATGTATAAACTCCATTGAACAGGTTTAGTATTTTGAAACAATTTATAGTTAAGTTGTTTTCTTTATA
The DNA here is from genome assembly GCF_044706935.1 of Curcuma longa. Classification (NCBI taxonomy): domain Eukaryota; kingdom Viridiplantae; phylum Streptophyta; class Magnoliopsida; order Zingiberales; family Zingiberaceae; genus Curcuma; species Curcuma longa. Next base: position 4,108,103 of record NC_133866.1, read on the forward strand.
TATTGTACGTGATTGGGCCGATGACATATTGTTCTCCATATTTCTAGTTCTGGACTTTCTTGTTTGTATCTAATGTGCAGATAAATATCCCACCACCAGTAGATATTGATTTCTGAACCAACCATTTGAAGTATGACTGTTACTATTTAATTGATGTGATCGTGTAGATTCAAGCTGCCTTCAGAACTGATGAAATCAAAAGAACTCCCCCAACTCCTCAAGATGAAATGCGTGCTGGAATGAGCTATTTCCATGAAACCATATGGAAGGGTGTCCCCAAATTCTTGCGGCGGGTTGATACAGCACTGAAAAATATTGGGATAGATGAGAGAGTGCCCTATAATGCGCCTCTTATTCAGTTTTCATCTTGGATGGGTGGTGATCGTGATGGTAAAGCTGTTTTGCTGATTTTAGACAAGTCTTACATTCATTTTCTAATACATGACTATAATGCATATGACCTAACTCCCGAACATGAGTAAGAACTTGGTTGCATTGTTCTTATAAACTTCTTGTGAATTTAGGAAACCCGAGAGTTACACCGGAAGTGACAAGGGATGTTTGCTTGTTGGCCAGGATGATGGCTGCAAACTTGTACTATGCACAAATTGAAGATCTGATGTTTGAGGTATTAACTGATCTTATTTTGTTTACTTGAATTCAATGAGATTTTTGATGTGGTCACAAGTTATTGATGACTTATTTTATTGCAGTTGTCTATGTGGCGCTGCAATACTGAACTTCGGGTGCGAGCTGATGTGCTTCACCGGTCCTCAAAAAAAGATGCAAAGCACTACATAGGTACTATTTATTTATTGTTATATCTCTGTGGACAATCAGGTTCATTTAAGCTTTAGTAACTTGTTATTTGCTTCCATTTGTCGTTCAACAGAGTTCTGGAAGCAAGTTCCTCCAAATGAACCTTACCGTGTTGTTCTTAGTGATGTGAGAGATAAATTATACAGCACACGTGAGAGGTCCCGCCATTTACTTTCAAATGGATACTCTGACATTCCCGAGGAAGCAACTTTCACCAATGTTGAACAGGTGCTATACCTCTACTCATATTAGCTGAAATATTTACCTGTGCAATTTTTCCCCCAACTTTTCCATTGTTCTGTACTAATCTTTGTGATGATGTCTTTCTTGCAGTTTTTAGAGCCTCTTGAACTCTGCTATCGATCACTCTGTGACTGTGGCGATAGATCAATTGCTGATGGGAGCCTTCTTGACTTTTTGCGCCAAGTGTCAACCTTTGGCCTGTCTCTTGTCAGACTTGATATTAGGCAAGAATCAGACAGGCATACTGATGTTGTGGATGCTATTACTAAACACTTGGGAATTGGATCCTACCGTGAATGGTCTGAGGAGCAACGTCAAGAGTGGCTATTGTCGGAACTTAATGGAAAACGCCCTTTATTTGGGATCGACTTACCGAAGACAAATGAAGTTGCTGATGTTTTGGACACATTCCATGTCATAGCAGAGCTTCCTTCTGACAACTTTGGGGCTTACATCATTTCAATGGCAACTGCTCCATCAGATGTCTTGGCCGTCGAGCTGCTGCAGCGTGAGTGCCATGTGAAAACTCCATTGAGAGTAGTCCCATTGTTTGAGAAACTTGCAGATCTTGAGGCTGCACCAGCAGCTTTAGCCAGACTTTTCTCAATAGATTGGTACAGGAAGAATTAACGGGAAGCAGGAAGTTATGATTGGATACTCAGATTCAGGGAAGGATGCTGGTAGATTTTCTGCAGCCTGGCAGTTATATAAAGCTCAAGAAGAGCTTATAAAAGTGGCTAATGAGTATGGAGTAAAACTAACCATGTTCCATGGGCGAGGTGGAACTGTTGGAAGAGGTGGCGGCCCTACTCATCTGGCTATCCTATCTCAGCCGCCTGATACAGTCCATGGATCTCTTCGTGTTACAGTTCAAGGTGAAGTTATCGAGCAGTCATTCGGAGAGGAACATTTGTGCTTCAGGACTCTCCAACGTTTCACAGCTGCTACACTCGAACATGGAATGCGTCCCCCCATCTCTCCCAAGCCAGAATGGCGTGCATTGATGGATGAAATGGCTGTTCTAGCTACGAAGGAATATCGATCTATTGTCTTCCAAGAACCACGTTTCGTTGAGTATTTCCGCCTAGTGAGTGATCTAATTAACTTTTGTACTCTATCATTTACCTGTACTTGGCATGTGATCTTTTACTTCCCTATATATAATGCAATTCTTGTTACAACTGACAGGCTACGCCTGAGCTGGAGTATGGTAGGATGAACATAGGCAGCCGACCATCTAAACGAAAGCCAAGTGGGGGCATCGAGTCACTTCGTGCAATTCCTTGGATTTTTGCATGGACACAAACACGGTTCCATCTACCAGTGTGGCTTGGCTTCCGTGCAGCTTTCAAGCATGTCTTGCAAAAAGATGCCAAGAATCTTCAAACTCTTCAGCAAATGTACAATGAATGGCCATTTTTCAGGGTCACCATTGACTTGGTCGAGATGGTTTTCGCTAAGGGAGATCCTGGAATAGCTGCTCTATATGACAAATTGCTGGTTTCCGAAGATTTGTGGAAATTCGGGGAACAGCTAAGAGCCAACTACGAAGAAACAAAGCAACTTCTTCTTCAGGTGCAATCTTCTTTCTCTCTTAAGTTTATCATCGTGAACAAGCTAGCAAAAAGTGGTGCCATCTTTAATTGGTTTTGTTAATTCTTTTATTTGTGCCATCTACCTAATTCTTGTAGGTTGCCGGGCACAAAGATCTGTTGGAAGGGGATCCATACTTGAAGCAGAGGTTACGTCTGCGAGATGCATACATCACGACTCTGAATGCTTGCCAAGCCTACACCTTGAAGCGAATCAGGGACCCGTCCTACCATGTTAATGTGAGGCCTCATCTCTCCAAGGAGATCACAGAGTCCAGCAAACCCGCCGCGGAGTTGGTGAAACTCAACCCCAGCAGTGAGTATGCCCCTGGTCTGGAGGACACCCTCATCTTGACCATGAAAGGAATTGCTGCTGGAATGCAGAACACTGGTTAAATTATGAACTTATTGTCATCAAGTTCCCGATCGATAAATAAGGCATTGCAAGCTTCTCTTTCTCTTTCTCCTGTAAGCTGCTAATTCGCCACAGCAGCATTGAGGCTTGTCAGACGAGCATTGTTGTCCGAAATGCTTTTCTCCATTGTTGCCTAATCAAATATAGTAGCTTCCTTACAAAGCTGACCGCAAAAACTCTTTCCTTTCTCACAATGTGTTTCCTGAACTTGTTAATGTTTTGAATTGTGATCATGTTTGTAGCCAATGATCTGTATTTTTGCTTATTTATTGGTTTATGCACTCTCCCTGTGGAAGCTTACTATATTTTGCATAGGGAAAGATTTATCAATGTGATCCAAAAATTTATATATTTTCACATTTGTTGTGTTTATCATATCCCAAGTCTTTATACAAGATGACACACACACACACACACTTAAACTAGGGATTGAAAATAGCATCAGAGAAGAACCACTGATTACATTGTCCCCAAGAATCAAATTAAATAAGAAGCCAAGTCCATCAAAGATGAATACCACATACAACTTAATATAGCTAGATGGTGTATCATTACATTAGGTTCATCTTTATGAATTTCTAAAATAAATACAAGAAAAGAACTTAGAACATCATAGGAAGTAGAACAAACCAAGTTTCTTTTATTTTCCTTAAAAGAAACCATGCATGGGATGCATAACTAGTGCAAATAAGCATCCAAGTTATAAGAAGATCATGTAGCATAGACAACATCAAATTTTATGTGCTCATGAGTTGACCTACAAAAATAAAGGATCAACAAGTCATATATACTAATAACAAAAAGGAAGGTGAATAACAAAAGGGTAAGATTAAGAGATTTATTCCAACAAAGTAACTGATCAGTCGTTAGGATCTAACCTTCTAATTATGCAACAAGTTGGAGAAGTCACAATATGACTATTGTCCCTTATGAAAAAGGATTCCATTCATCTGTTAGGTACTTCTGCAAACAAAAAGTAAATTAGTGAAATTATCAATTCTTTTCTTGCACACTAGTATTCATTTTTAGCTATCATATTATATTTATATATAACTAAACATTAGATGCAGGTTCTAACAGAGAAAAAAACAGTAAGTACAAGCGGGATGAATAGAAAATAAGAACAATTGTTTAAGAGACATGAATGGGAATCAAAAATATAATCACAACTACAGATACTTCAATAACTGAAAAAATAAAAACAAATTAAATATTTGAATTAATAACTAAAAGCAATTTAAAACCCAATTGTTGCTATATCCAGTCAGATATGGGCTACCAACATAAAGTAGTAATGCAGCAAATTAAAGGACATACCTGGCTCTGCAGTTTGGGACAAGCTTCAACAATCAGATTTCTCAATCGCCCCTTGATTTTCAATCCCTCTGGAATGACTGACAGCTTAGGGCAACCAAATATGCACAAAGAGTTCAAACGTGACTGTTCGAGCCAAATTGGCAAAGCTTCCAATTTGTTGCAATTTATTATTGTCAATTCCTCTAGGTCGGTAATCTTCATTAAACCATCTGGTAGACTCCTCAGTTCTTGGCACCCAAATATTTGTAACCTATGGATTCTCCTAAACTTCGACCAATAATTGAATTTAAAAGTAGGCATTAGCATCTCATTGCTCAACCAGAGTTTTAATTTCAATTTAGGAGATGTTGGAAATGATAGATGGAATTCCCTGAGCTTTGGACACTGAATTAGGGTCAATTCCTCAAGATTGGCAAAATAATTGGCCTTGCCCTCCATCCATCTGACAAAATAATCTGCCTTGGCCTCGGCCTCGGCCTCAATCAGTCTAGCAAAATAATCAACCTCAATCTTGATCTTGTCCAATTTGATAGAATAATCATTCCTGACCTCAGCCTTTGCCTCGATCTTGGCTCGGGCCTGGGCCCAAGCCTTGGCTCGAGCCTGGGCCCAAGCCTTGGCCTCGGCCTTGATCTCGGCCCAGGCCTCGGCCTCGGCCTCGGCCTCGGCCTCGGGCCTCGGCCTCGGCCCAGGCCTCGGCCAGGCCTCGGCCCAGTCCTCGGCCTTGGCCTCGGCCCTGGCCTTGGCCTCGGCCTCGGCCCAGGCCTCGGCCTCGGCCTCGGCCCAGGCCTCGGCCCGGCCTCGGCCCAGGCCTGGCCAAGGCCTCGGCCCAGGCCTCGGCCCTGGCCTCAGCCCTGGCCCAGGCCTTGGCCCTGGCCTCGGCCTCGGCCCAGGCCTTGGCCTCGGCCCAGGCTCGGCCTTGGCCCAGGCCTCGACCCAGGCCTCGGCCCGGCCTCGGCCCAGGCCTCGACCTCGGCCTCGGCCTCGGGCCTGGGCTCCCATGGCCTCGACCTCAGTCGGGACCCGAGCCCATGGCCTTGAGCGTCGGAGCATCGGCTTAGCGTCGACCCACGCCCGTCGCCCGAGCCTCGACCTTTAACCAGGCTTGGGTGTTGGCCAAAGCTTGGGCCTTGGCATCAGCCACGACTCGAGCCATGGCCTCTATCCGGGCTTCGGCATCGGTCCCGACCTTTTCCTTGGCCTCAGCCTCGACGATGGAAAAGGCTGCAACCAAGGCATGGCTCTTGGCCTCGGCCTTGATCCGTGGAACTCTCCTTTTAAAATATATAGGCAGGTCCCACTTCTTTAGCCTAGGCATTTCAGAGAATGTGAGTCTCTTCAATCTATAAAATGGAGCTTGTCTACCCGTCCCGTAGAAGTCATCATCTATCACCTTCACTAAATCAAAACCACTTATCACGATCTCCTCAAGCTTAGGTAGTAGTCCAAGTGCTGGTAGTCTCTCGCATCTCCTGAGATTAACTAGATGAACTGTAGTCAGATTATTCAGAAGAGAATATGTGTTCTTGATCAACCAACTTGGGAGTTTTATGCTCATGTATGAAACGATCCGCAAGACCTTCAACTCTTGTAGGTTACGGTGGAAGCCTTCGGTCAGCTGCAGTGTGGGCTCGAAAGTTCTTTCAGCAACCATATCATTCCACCATTCCCAATGCAGCATCAACTCATATACATGTTGATTCTCTTGCAAAATAGTGGGTGCAATAATATCCTTTTCTTCTGCTTCTGCTTCTGCTGATACTAATCTTTCAAGGTGTTGTATATGCAGGGATTCAAGATTTGTAAGAGCTTGCAACTCTGACAACATGACATTTCCAAGACCATCCATAGCATCATATCCCGACAACACTTCCAAGTTTGTCAATTGCCTAATTCCACTAGGCATTCTAGTCAATGATGCACATCCCAACATGTTAAGTTGCACCAAGTTCTTCATGTTGCTCAAATCATCAGGCAACTTCGAAAGCCAACAACATCCTCCAACATCTAATTCTTTCAAATTCACAAGGCGAGTGATTGACTCTGGCAACTTCTGAATCTTCAGGCAACATGACAATTTCAAAATCTGCAATTTTCTAAGCTTGTGGATTTGTCTTGGAAGCTCCTTAAGCTTTTTGCAAAGTGATAAAATTAGAACACACAAATTACTGAGGTTGCAGAGGCATTCAGGTAGTGTTTCTATCTTGTTCTCGGCAAGGTTGAGGTATCTCAAGCAATGCAATGTGCTAACTGTACTAGGGAGGTCTTGAATCATGATAGCTCTCATATGTAACGTGCATAAACAAGTGAGATTCAAAAACAAACCTTCAAGCTTCTTTTTTTCTATCTGATAAATATGTCCTTTTTTCTCTTCTCTATGCAAAATCAAAGTTCTCAGCTTGTTGGCTACCCCAGCGGCTTCAATGGCTTTTTTAGATTTCAAAATTCTTTTAGAATCAATAAACAAATGCAGATGGCGGCACCGCGGTGGTATACTTGAATCTTCACCAACCTTCATTCTGAAAAAGCATTGATCTAAGTTGAACTCAAATGACATGATTTGAAGATTCCTCTTTCGCCTTGTATTTGTTAGAGTGCCCTCGGCAATTAACATATAGAGCACATCTTCACTGTAGCTTTCATCTTCAGATCCTTCAAACAATAACTTGTAAAGAGAACTTCGTGTATCCTCAATTGATGAATAGTGTTGGCGCGCCAACAAAAAATACTTGTGTAAATGCTCAAAGTTGTAAAGCTGATTCGCTAGTTCTTGCCACTGATTCCTGTCTCTCCGCCTAAACATGAGGCCCGTACACTTTGGTGTTAGACAATCCCAAATAATAATCTGTCTGAATTTCTTAGCAAGTGGAATTAGCATATCAGTAGCAGTTGGAGAAGCCTTCTCTTTGTGCATATTGTTATTACCTTGGATTGGATGGGCAAATGTTGCATACCTTAATAATATTCTTACCCATGCATCCTCAGGCAGCCTGTTTAATTCGTATTCCTCGACGTTGAATTCTCTTCCATATCCGTCAAAAGTATACCCAGCGAGGATGACTTTGCTCCCCGGTGCACCGCAATGAAGGAGCTTCAGCTTAAGTTCCTCCCATTGGTATTTCAAAACATCACTTACATAAACATCATCCAAGATGAGCAAGTATCTATCTTCACCAAGATGTTCGTTGATAAGTGGCCAACAATCGATGTTCGTACATGGCTTCCCGGTCAACAATCTTGCAATTTCTTTGGCAATCACGTTGCTGTTGAAATCGCTAAAAGATGAAACATTCAACCATATTCGATGTTGGAAATGTTGACGCACCCAAGGGTGATGGTAAATTTTGCGAGCCAAGGTTGTCTTCCCATAATATTTATCACCTGTTATGGCAATGATGAAGGGTACATTTCCATCTTCGTCACATTGTTGTCGTCGAAGGAACTTTATTAATTCGGTCTTCGTCTTCATCTCTTCCTATCACCTCCTCACTCAGAATAGCAGCATAGTCATCATGGCTTGGATCCATGGAATCCATCATCTCCACCCAGAGGTCCAAAGCAATCCCCCTCTGGACTAGGTAATTCAACAAGCAAACTATCTCTTTGAGCTGTAGTAGGATGGACCGACGGCTGCTCGTCGATTGGATGTTGTTGTTGGCCAAGGGATGTAAGAAGTTGCTCATCTTCATCTTCTTTTCTATTTCATCTTCTTCACTTGGCTCCCAGTAGTCCAAGATCCTCTTGAGTAGGCTGTCAACATCCTCAACGGCCACACCCACATCCTGTTGAAATGTAGTGAAGCAATCAGAAAAGAGAATTAATAACTTTCCTATTTATAGAGATTGTCAAGATAATATATAAAAAATATTATAATAAATATGATAAAAATAAATATAGTGATGTGATGGGAACAATTGGCATCACGTGGCAGACTTAGGACTTGACATGTTAGGAGGATGCACCTACGTGATCCACTCCTGAGCTTGAGTGGGTGATGCTCTGGAGTGCTCGAGGGGGTTGAAGGCATCAAACTACAACTGGACTTTGTAGCAACTCGAATACTGTAATGTCTCGAGCACTGTAGCAGCCCGAGTACTATAGTTGTGTTGTTATATCCATGGAGCAACATGAAGGCATCGGTTACAAAGAAGGCCTTAGTTGTAGAATAGAAGAGGCATCGGTTACAGAAAACATAATGGTCATAGGGAGGCGCATGTTATTGAGTGGTGTCACCATTAATAATGATGCCAATCAAGGAAAAGGGCGGGTGGATTACAAAGATGCATAATAACACCAAGTATAGAAGGATGCACGCCGGTTATAAGGGGGCATTTGTTAGAGAATTAAAAGGTAATAGTGCCAACCCAGAGTTAGGAGCTATCCCAAAGAATTAAAGTTAGTAGATTCGAAAACTATGAGGAACTTATAGCCTTTCCTTCTTGTCAGTAGTAGTCATGATGATATCCATCAGTCCAATCAGCGAGAGTTGTTGCATGGCCTCTACCTCAGTCTTATCTATGCTAGTTAGTATGATATTAGGAGCCACAGGAAAATTGGAGGTGCCAAAGCTGAAAGAAATTCTTGGTATGGTACCAAGGCCAAGTAAAGGGAGAAGGAGGTTGGATAAAAAAAAATAATGAGTTTTTTTTTAATTTATTGAAAGTCGGATATTGTTACAAAAACTACGAGGAAGGCTGGGTAGAAATAGAAGACTTCGACCTCACTTTTCTTAGGGTAAAAAAATAGTAAAAGATGGTCGGTGTTCACAGAAGATGATAAAGAGTTGACAGCTAATTGCAAGGCCTAGTTGAGGACATCGAAGAAGGAGCGAAGGGGGAAGAGTCCACCAACCATGACAGTAACTAACTGTTGAAGAAGAATGTGGAAGTATGAGGCTCACAATGCTTAAAGGAAAATGTGTCATGTTTCCAAATTAAAAAAAACTATGCCCTGGCCAGTCCCGATTCACCGTGATTTCCACCAACCATCTGTCCATAAAAGAAGGTAACATAACTTGTAGGGGGCTGGTGAGGATGTTGAAATGGGTTGGGAATATGAATCTGATGATCAGAAAGAATGTTAAACGTGGTCCGGATAGCTTAATTATCAATTTTTGTATATTGGAAGGGGTGGTCTCAAACCAAAATGAGGAACTAATGATAATGACTAAGGGGTAGGGGGTGATGGAGATGAAACATGTAATGGAAAGGATGAGCCAAAAGACTTACTGATGGGATAGGGCTTAGTGGAACTGGGAACAAAGGCAGTGGATCAAGTGAGTTTAAGAACAAGAGAAATGATGGCTGTGAAATTGTAAATGCTGACAGATAAGAATTTTTGAGTTTTGTTACAAACTATAACCATTTGTAGAGGACCATTTGATCTAGGGTGAAAGTGTGGACCCTTGGGCATAACCATGGGATAAAGTAGAGTCGTATTAAGGCAGATCTTGAGATTCACGATGAAATGATGAGTTAAGCCAATGGTGAGACACTTGCATGTGCAGTAAAGGAGTTGTGGTTTTCTGAGGCAAATCGTAGGTGCTATGGTTGAATAGGTGGCTATTCTATAGTGACGATGATGGTTTTTTAAAGCATCATGGTGTCAAAAGGTAGTTTTAATCCCCAAGAAAGTGCAAGCTATGTTGATCTAGACATATGCAATTCCAAAATAGTTGATGCATCAATTGTCTAATCAATCGGACTATGTCCTCTTTCGACTAGACTTGGAAGGGAGGTTTGTGATGTGGGAAAAAGTATGGGCTCCACATAGCATGACCATAAACATGGTCAACCTAGACCATGGGGCATGCCTGAACATTCAATCAACTTAGACCCATACCATGTGGCACGATGGGAAGCCCGATCAACCTAGACCATCAGTAGCTATAAGGCAAGACAAAATTAGGATTTAGGTTGGCCAACAATCAATTTCATGATGGTTTGATTTGGATCTAGCCATATCAGCCCGGTCGATATATCATCCCAGTAGGGAATTCAGTCCAAGTCAGCCAAGCCAACGATAAAGTACGAATAGGTAGATTAATATCTTTTGGGGTGAGTTGGTAAATGTCGAGTGCTTAACAGATCCTTCCGAGTCATTTTCAGAGTAATCCCAACAAAGCTGAGCTCGGATATGATGAGGAAGTTACGGATTAGAGAAGGTGTGAGTTACTGGGAAGACGCCGATTACACGGTTGATAGTTGACGCATCCATTACGCCATCAGTAAAGGCATTGCATGAGAGAGGTACTTCGGTTACAAGAGCAAGTAATGATACCACCTCCAATAATAATGAGTCGAGGCAGTTACTAGAAAGGTAGGCATAAATATTGCAAAGGGGCACTCATTAAGGTTCTTGTGCACTCTCTCTTTCCCTATTCTATATAAAGCGATGGTTACGAACAAGGAGAGGTTGAACAAGATATTCTATGACCACTCTTTTACTTTGTACTTCATTTTATCTCCACCTCTCTATTACTCTTGTTCCAACTTGAGGGTCGAAGGGACCACACCAAGGTGCGCCTGACCCTTTCTAATTTTCTTTTAGTCTTTCTTGGTGAAGCGGACTCGTCAGAAACCAACTCGCAGGGAGCTGACTGGCCATAAGACCAACTTGTCAGAAATTGACTCGCCAAACGCCAACCTACCAAAAGTTGACTTGCTAGAAACCGACCATAGAAGCCAACTTGTTAGAGGCCAACAAAGTCTGCTCCAGCGACCGTTGGCTTGTCCTGCTCAACCCATCTCTTAATCTCAAACTGAATTATATGATATATAATCTCAATCATTATATTTTATTGTCATTGCAATCCAAAAATGGTAAGTCATCAGCAATTGCAATCAATTTCTGATTATCCTAGATTACTATATTTATCATCATTATCCTCCGACAAACACAATGGAGATATCAAACATTGAGTTTGATTGTCAGTCCCCACCTTGGCCTGCAACACTCGTCTCGTCTTTTGACGTCTCAGCCAGTCATCCCTCTCGGCAAAGGAGACTCTCGTCTCGTCTTCGGATGTCTCGGCCAGTCATCTTTCCCGGCAAGGGAGACTCTCGTCTCGTCTTCTGACGTCTCGGTCAGTCATCCCTCTCGGCTGAAGGGAGACTCTCGTCTCGTCTTCTCGGACGTCTCAACCAGTCATCCCTCTCGGCAAGGGAGACTCTCGTCTCGTCTTTTGACGTCTCGGCCAGTCATCTCTCTCGGCAAAGGAGACTCTCGTCTCGTCTTCTGACGTCTCGGCCAGTCATCCCTCTCAGCAAAGGAGATTCTTGTTGCGTTTCTTGACATCTCGGCAGACAGACCATCTCAGTGAAGGAGGACTCTCGACTTGCCCCTTAGCGCCGACATCGATCGACTCTCTTTCTAGAGTTCCGTCAAGTCCCTTTCATTTCCACATACAAATCCGGCCACTCCACCTCTGTCAGGCTAGACTGTAGCCTTAACTAGGCCCCGCTGACACTGGTTGTGGGCGTCGCCGCTGTAAGAGGAAGGAGACAGTCAGTGGCCCAAGTGCAGTTTCCTCTGGCGTTAGTCCTTGTTACGCCATCGCATTAAAGGCGCGCCCAGTCGTTATACGTGGCTTCTTCCTCTAACCTCGTGGCCTGCACGCACTACCATAAAAAAGATATGGGGGACCAGGCTCGAGCTTCCCCTACACTCTGCCCCTATGCATGTATCTCAAAACGGAGGAGACAGAAGGAAGGTCCTTCTGGTAATCGTGTATGGGCCCGAGGTGTACAGCAGCCGACTCCACGTACGGAATCCAGAGGTTGGCTATAAAAAGAGTAACTCACCACCATGCAAGAGGTCGGTCTTCGAAAACCCTCTCCCTACTTTTCCTATTGTTTCTTACTTTCTCCTTCCTCATCGAAAATCCTAACTTGAGCATCGGAGTGGCTTATCGGGACTCCCCGGGGAGCCATTCTAACCTCTTTTGTAAGTACGTTTCAAGATTTTCTTGACGGTGGTTCGCTCGTTAGACCCCTCGCCTAACTCAGACATAGGATCGCTTAGCATCAGACGGTTCGTTGACTGGTGGCTTGACCCTCCGTGGCATTTAGCCGAAATATTTTTGGCGCCGTCTGTGGGAAATCTGAGCTAGGCATTATAATGGTTAACACCAGAAGAACCATTGATAATCGTGATTCGATAGATGAAAGGAACGCAGACGAAATGGTGTCTCTAACTCCTGCACAACTAGATCATCTGGTGGATCAGATAATGCAGAGAGTAGTGCAGCGGCAGCAGCTGCTACAACCACCTACGGGGGAAACACTTCACCCCTAGCTAGCGGGCAGCCCGCCAGCCAAGCTTCGTGCCTGGCCCGACCCTGCCGCCGGTGGCGGCCTCCATCCAGCGGGAAGTGCCTCCACCCAGAGAAGACTCCCATGAATCTCATGCTAGGGAAGCCCCCCTGCATGACCGGAAAGGTAAGGCCCCTGCTCTCCCTGAGGAAGAGAAGGAGAGCACCCCTTTCTCCAAGGAGATCTTGGAACAGGAGCTACCCCGCCATTTTCGATAGATGCAAATCGGAGACTACGCCGGTACCACGGATCCGGACGATCGCCTGTGCCGTTTCGAACATGTGGCTTTGCTACACCAGTACGCTGATAGGGTAAAGTGCCGGGTTTTCCTGAACACCCTATCAGACCCTCTCAAAGATGGTTCAAGCGTCTCCCCCTTTCTCCATCCATACCTTCAGGGACTTCAAAGCCGCCTTCTTGCATCAGTTTGCCAGTAGTCGAAAATACCAGCAAACTCCGCTCGATCTGTTTGCCCTGAAGCAGAAGCCCAAGGAGACCCTGAGGGAGTATCTCCAACGATTCAACAAAGTCGTGTTGGATGTGCCCTCTACCCCCTCCAACATATTGATCAACACCCTCACCCAAGGATTGACGGAAGGTGATTTTTTCAGGTCTCTCATGAAGAAGCCGTTGAGTAGCTATTCGCAGCTACTAGATCGCGCCAACAAATACATCCACCTGGAGGAGACCCAGATAGCCCGTAAGGCAGACGGAGGTCCTGCTCCCCGCCCAGAGAAAAAATCGGCTCCTCCTTCGTCGAGACGAGAGGTTCCTCCAAGACTGCTCAACTTCAGAAACGGACGTGTCGTCCAAACGGTGGACTCTGCCCCCCTCTTCACCACGGGACCAAGCTTGGCAGGAGGGCCTCCTGTCTGCTTCTGTACGTATCATCAGTCTCACACGCATGGAACTGACGAGTGCCGAGAGCTCACCCAGGAAGTCAGCCGTCTGGTAAAAGAAAGGCAGCAGACTCGAGGAGCTCCTTTCCCGGCTCCTCAGCGCCCTCCAGCCCCTGATAGAAGACGAGAAAATTTTTCTCCATGGCGTTATCCATCTCCCGCGGGTGCCGCTCCTCACAGAGAGCCGGAACAATGCCGACACCCCTCACCACCCTGAAGAAGCCCTCGCCGCAACGCTCCCCAAGACGAAGAAAATAGGTGAGTTCGGCAACACCACGAGCCACGAGGGGAACGTCCACCTGCTCCCTGTGGCGCACCCGATAACGTCGCCTACCGCGGGGATATCAACATGATCTCCGGAGGATCCACCGACGGAGACTCCCATCGTGCCTGCAAAGCTCACAGCCGGAGTATGGAAACTTACAGCATCGAGGCAGGTAAAAATGGCCCCCTAATCCACTTTGGCCCACAGGATCTAGTGGGAATATCTACGCCTTATGACGATGCTCTGGTCATCCGAGCCACCATTGCCAACTATAATGTAGCTCGCGTCTTCGTCGACACCGACAGCTCCGTCAATGTTCTCTACAAGAGGCTTTCGATCAGATGTAGATCGACAGGCAGGAGCTATACCCCATGTCCACTGTCCTCTTCGGGTTCTCTGGACACGAAGTACAGCCCCTGGGCAGATCAGCCTACCGCTGTCCCTAGGAGAGGAGCATCAGCGGCGCACCAGAAGTGTCACCTTCGCGATGGTGGACGCGCCTTCCGCTTACAACGTCGTACTGGGAAGGCTAGCCCTGAGCGCCTTCCAAGCCGTTGTATCGACCTTCTACCAGAAGATCAAGTTCCCTGTGACCGACCAGGTGGGGATGGTAAGTGGAGACCAAGGTATGGCGTGTCGCTGCTATGTGGATATGGTGCAGGCTTGTCGCAAAAAAGCAAAGGTCGTTCGAGGCGAAGTCCAGGCTCTTCATGAGACGCCCCCTTCCTCCTCCACCTGCTCAAAGGAAGAGGTGTCGATTGTGCTTGGAAAATCGAAGTGCATCACGTAGATAGCTTCGGACATGCCACCCGAACTCAAAGAGGCTCTGGCCGAGTGTCTTGTCTGCAATTGTGACTTGTTTGCCTGGTCACCTCAGGAGGTCAACGAGGTCTCTCCTGACCTCATGGAGCACCGCCTCAACGTCCTCCCGGGGTCTCGGCCCGTACGACAAAAGAAACAAATTTCTTGCCGGCCCAGGACTTGGTGATAAGGGAGGAAATCAACAAGCTCAAAGATGTCGGACACATCCGAGAGGTGCAGTTTCCATCCTGGCTAGCCAACGTGGTCCTCGTCCCCAAGCCCGACAACAAATGGAGAGTCTGCATCAACTTTCGTGACCTCAACAAGGCCTGCCCAAAAGACTGTTACCCCCTCCCGCGAATCGACCAGCTGGTCGATTCCACAGCCGGCTGTGAGTTTATATGTATGTTGGACGCATACCAGGGGTATCACCAGATCCTCTTGGCTGTAGAGGACCAGGAGAAAGTTAGCTTTATTACCTCTGATGGTACTTTTTGTTACATCGTAATGCCTTTCGATTTGAAAAACACTGGCGCCACCTACCAACGTCTCATGGATAAGGTCTTTCGGCAACAAATCGGACGTAACGTCGAAGTCTATGTGGACGACATTCTAATCAAGTCTCCTAAGACCGAGACGCTACTCCTGGACATCGAAGAGACCTTCGCCACCTTAAGGAAACATGGGCTTAAGCTCAATCCTAGCAAGTGTGTCTTCGGCGTGAGAAGCAGACGGTTCCTGGGATACGTCGTCACCGAGAGGGGGATAGAAGCCAACCTGGAGAAGATCCAAGCCTTACAGAATATGGCCTCCCCTCGCAATGTCAAGGAGGTTCAGCGTTTGGTGGGTCGAATCATCGCTCTCTCCAGATTCATCTCTCACTCGGTGGACAAAAGCCTCCCTTTCTTTAAGATCTTGCGCAAAGCAACTCGTTTCTCTTAGGACGCCGGATGCGAGGAGGCCTTCACCGCTCTCAAATCCTACCTCGCCACCCTTCCTGTCCTGTCCAAGCCAGTGGAGCGAGAACCCTTATGGGTATACTTGTCCGCCTCCGAAGGCGCGCTTGGGTCCGTGCTGATCCGGCAAGAAGGTAAGATCCAACAACCCATCTATTTCTCAAGTCACCTGATCAAGGATGCAGAAACGCGGTATACCACTTTGGAGAAGCTGACCCTGTCTTTGATACTCACCACCCGTAAGCTCAGGTCGTATTTCTTGTCTCACCCCATCACCGTGCTCACCAACAGCTCCTTGGGCAAGGCCATGACGAACCCTGAGGCTTCAGGCCGTATGATCAAGTAGACAATCGAGCTCAGTGAATACGACATCTAGTACCTACCCAGAACCGCCATCAAGGCCCAAGCTTTGGCGGATTTCCTCACGGATGTATCAGGGCCTGAGAATCAGGAGGCGTGGAAGATCTATGTCGATTGGTCAGCCACTAAGAGCGGCAGCAGAGTGGGGGTGCTCTTGCAGTCCCCGCAAGGCGACTCCTTACAACTGGCCATTAAGCTGCAGTTCCGTGTCTCCAACAATGAAGCCGAATACGAGGCCTTGCTAGCTGGGCTACAAGCCGCCAAGCATGTCGGAGCACGTAGAGTCGTCATCCACTCGGATTCGCAACTCGCTTCATGTCAACTGGAAGGTACCTTTGAAATTCACAACGAGTGCTTACAGCGATATGCGGCGACCTTCGACAAGTTGAAGGCTGAGTTCCAGGAGGTCACCATCGTGAAAGTTTCGAGGACAGACAATTATAAGGCTGATGAGTTGGCTAAGCTGGCCAACATGGTGCAGACTTGGACCATCGAGGAACCCGCTGTACGAGAGCAGTTGGTGGCTCATATAGATCATGTCTCGCCGCCAGCTTCACCAGCCGATTGGAGAGATCCTTTTATCTCCTTTCTCCGCATCGGAGCTGTGCCCGAGAAAGTTGGGCCTCCGCGCACCTTTAAGCAGAGGGCTTCCTGTTTCACTCTCATCGGGGACATCCTCTACAAGAGGGCTTTCTCTCGCCCCTTCCTGAAGTGCCTGGGCAGTGACGACGCCGACTATGTGTTGAGAGAAATCCACCAGGGTTGTTGTGGAAACCACATCAGAGGAAGAACGCTGGCGCGGAAGGTCTTGCTAGCTGGTTACTTCTGGTCCACTCTGCAAGCCGACGCGGCCCAACTTGTCCTCACCTGCTCAAGTTGCCAGAGACATCAACCTGTCTTACACCAGCCCGTCGAATACCTAAGAACCTCTGTCGTTTCCTGCCCCTTCGATCGGTGGAGCATGGATATAGTAGGACCCTTTCCTGCTGGACAAGGTCAAAGGAAGTTCCTACTGGTTGCTGTGGACTATTTCTCCAAGTGGGTAGAAGCGGAAGCCTTGGCCAAGATTACAGAAAATGCCGTCTTAAAATTCCTATGGCGTAGCATAGTTTGCAGATACGGCGTGCCTCCACAGATCGTCTCCGACAATGGGAGGCAGTTCCAAGGCCGCAAGTTACAGAAATGGTGTCAGGACTTTAACGTGATCCACATCTTTACCTCTGTGTATTACCCCCAAAGCAACGGGCAAACCGAAGTGGTAAACAGGGAGCTAGTCAGGGGGCTGAAAGTTCGGCTCGACCGCGCCGGAGGTGGTTGGGTGGAGGAGTTACACAATGTTCTATGGGCATACCGTACTACCCCCGCGAGGGCACCGGGATGACTCCTTTCCATCTGGTGTACGACGGAGAGGCGGTGATCCCTGTGGAGATAGGCGTACCATCCCCTCGGATCCAGGCTTATGCTGATGGCGAGGATAATGCGGACCGGCGCCTTCTGGAATTGGACCTCATCAGTGAAGCCAGGGAAGTGGCCCACACAAGACTCCAAACATATCGTCAGCGCATGAGCACAGCCTATAACAAGAAGGTTTTCCCTCGATCTTTTCAGGTAGAAGATGTGGTATGGAAAAAACTTAATCCCATGGGAGACGTCAGCAAGTTAGAACCCCGCTGGAAGGGACCATTCTGGATCACCAAGAAGATAGAAGGAGGATCATACTATTTAGCGGATCAACATGGAAAGGAGCTCAAGCGCCCGTGGAATGTTCAGCATCTTCGGCCTTATCACAGCTAACTCTTTTTTTTTCTCCTTTTTCCTTGCCAAGTTATGCGGTGACATGTGCAGCTGTATTGTTCTACCATGCAAGGATCGCTTCTCAAAGCCCTGTCTCCCCCAAAGGACCTCAACAGCCCTCTCGGCCCCACTCACCGATGGCTAGATGCTTAAGGCCTCAACAGCCCTCTCGGCCCCACTCGCCGACGGCTCGGCCGTGACAATGGTTAAGCCCTCTCGGCCCCACTCGCCGATGGCTAAATGCTTAAGGCCTCAACAGCCCTCTCGACCCCACTCGCTCGACGGCTCAGCCGTGACAATGGTTAAGCCCTCTCGGCCCCACTCGTCGACGGCTAAATGCTTAAGGCCTCAACAGCCCTCTCGGCCCCACTCGTCGACGGCTCGGCCGTGACAATGGTTATGCCCTCTCGGCCCCACTCACTGAGGGCTAAATGCTTAAGGCCTCAACAGCCCTCTCGGCCCCACTCGTCCACGGCTCGGCCGTGACAATGGTTAAGCCCTCTCGGCCCCACTCACCGACGGTTAAATGCTTAAGGCCTCAATAGCCCTCTCGGTCCCACTCACCGACGGCTCGACCATGATAATGGTTAAGCCCTCTCGGCCCCACTCGCCGACGACTAAACGCTTAAGGCCTCAACATCCCTCTTGGCCCCACTCGCCAATGGCTCGACCGTGACGATGGTTAAGCCCTCTCGGCCCCACTTGCCGACGGCCAAATGCCTAAGGCTTCAACATCCCTCTCAGGCCCCGTCAGCTGACGAGTCACACTCAAGACCTCAACAACCCTGTTTGTCTCCCTTATTCAAAAATTCTACTGCTCTCCCTACGACGAGATCCATTTGTCTCCATCTGAGATTACCACGACCTCTCCCAAACAGGGAAGCCAAGTGTTCGATAACGGCCCTTCGCGAATCTCTCTCGAACCTGAAAGGGTGGGCGAACCCCCGGGATTTAGCATACCTGTGGGGAACATAATGCCTCCCCCTCCCTTTTCGATTCTTGCCAATATCTCACACCACACTAAGTGGCGACAGACTTTTCCCTCTCAAGACACAATCAAGCTACCAAAGAAATTGGAGACATTCAAAAATATTTTATTCGATAAAGGGGAGATTTTTCATGAAGACACAATAAAGAAAACATATTTGATCCTAATCGCTCCCATAACCGTCGGGATCATACGGGATTTGCACGGGAGATCGGCGGATGGGCGAGACGTAGCATGGAGTCTTCTTGGCGAACTCTCACTCTAAGACCTCCACCCGCTCCTCGACCTGCTCCCACTCCCCGTCGAGCAACAGTGCTCGGGACTTCACTTCCTCGAGCTCCCGCTCGAGCCGAAGACGATGTCCGACCGCCCCGGCCAGTGTCTGATTAAGCCTCTGGTTCTCCAGCCTGGCCAGGACGAGCTCCTCTTGGAGTTCTCCGACACATCTACGCACAGCGGTTAGCTCCTCATGGAGATGTATCATCTTAGCACAGTACATGGCCGCCCTGTGTACCCACCTGGTGGTCTCATACATAGCCTCCATCTTCTCCACCCTAAGGCGCCTCAACTCCCTCTCCATGGCAGCAGGATCCATGATCACCGTGTTGAAGAAGTATGAGTAATGAAAGGGGATTTCTTTGACGAGGGGCAAGGCACATAAAGCCCCATTAATATAGGGCCGTAAGAAAGGAAGACGTACTGGCATGTCGCCCCTCACCGTCATCAGTCAGGCTCATTAATGATCAATGGAACGGGCGATGAGATGTGAGGAAGTTCGCTTTACACCACCTCTTGTTGCTGACAGTTGAGGTTACCGCAAGACCGTCGGATCGTAGCCAGGGGGAGATGAAGCGACAGGAGATCGACAGATGGCTATCTCTCTCTTCGACTCCTTTCGCCGCTCAAAACGTTGAACGGCGTATCACCACCCTCGGATCCCGAGTAGTCCCCATCAGCCGTCGGAGCCGTCGAATCCCTCCACCACTACCAGTCCAGTCAGTCGGACTACGCCTCCTTCGACTAGACTTGAGGGGGAGGCTTATGATGCGGGGAGTCACGGCAGGTGACGTGGTTTTTTCTGTGAGTCACCACACGGTCAAAACTCAGGCCAAGGTGGCACTCGTGTCCCTTACCCCACCTTGGCCTGCAACACTCGTCTCGTCTTTTGACGTCTCGGCCAGTCATCCCACTCGGCAAAGGAGACTCTCATCTCATCTTTTGACGTCTCGGCCAGTCATCCGTCTCGGCAAGAGAGACTCTCGTCTCGTCTTTTGATGTCTCGGTCAGTCATCCCTCTCGGCAAGGGAGACTCTCGTCTCGTCTTCTGACGTCTCGGCCAGTCATCCCTCTCGGCAAGGGAGACTCTCGTCTCATCTTCTGACGTCTCGGCCAGTCATCCCTCTCGGCAAAGGAGATTCTTGTTGCGTTTCTCGGCAAAGGAGATTCTTGTTGCGACATCTCAGCGGACAGACCATCTCAGTGAAGGAGGACTCTCGACTTGCCCCTTAGTGCCGACATCGATCGACTCTCCTTCTAGAGTTCCATCAAGTCCCTTTCATTTCCACATACAAACCCGGTCACTCCACCTCTGTCAGGCTAGACTGTAGCCTTAACTTGGCCCCGCTGACACTGGTTGTGGGCGTCGCCGCTGTAAGAGGAAGGAGACAGTCAGTGGCCCAAGCGCAGTTTCCTCTGGCGTTAGTCCTTGTTACGCCATCGCATTAAAGGTGTGCCCAGTCGTTATACGTGGCTTCTTCCTCTAACCTCGTGGTCTGCACGCACTACCATAAAAAAGATATGGGGGATCTAGCTCGAGCTTCCCCTACACTTTGCCCCTATGCATGTATCTCAAAACGGAGGAGACAGAAGGAAGGTCCTTCTGGTAATCGTGTATGGGCCCGAGGTGTACAGTAGCCGACTCTACGTACGGAATCCGGAGGTTGGCTATAAAAAGAGTAACTCACCACCATGCAAGAGGTCGGTATTCGGAAACCCTCTCCCTACTTTTCCTATTGTTTCTTACTTTCTCCTTCCTCGTCGAAAATCCTAACTTAAGCGTCGGAGTGGCTTACCAGGACTCCCCGGAGTGCCATTCTAACCTCTTTTGTGAGTACGTTTCAGGATTTTCTTGACGGTAGTTTGCTCGATAGACCCCTTGCCTAACTCGGACATAGGATCGCTTGCGTCAGATGATTTGTTGACTAGTGGCTTGACCCTCCGCGGCATTTAGCCGGAACAGTCAGTTTATTGAAATATCTTCTCCAACTATACTATATGGCCAATCAAAATTTTTGGAATAGTGACTATTAGTATATATGACCAATGATGCGATAGATCTGATATTGTTATGAACTTTACTTTTGATGACAAAGGACAACAATTAGAAGAAGGAGATGACGAACTGTTATTGATGGTTGGAATCCAATCTGTCACTGGAAAAAGAACAACAAAAAAAAGGAGGCTGCAGTTTTGTTACTGTTGGATTTCTGAAAGAGAATAGCGAACTTGGTGATTTTGGAAAAAGAAGAGTTACAGTTGCAATTCTAGTGACCAAATTGAATAGAAGTTGTTGGTGATTGCTGGAGAAGCTGAAGGAGGGCTGCTGGTGGCTAGGAGACATCAAAGATATGTTACTGCTGGTGGCTAGAAGATCGACAACAAGGATGCCGCTGCTATTCGTGGCTGGACTTTGAGGCACTTGAAAGGAAAAAAGGGATGAACTAGAAGAGGTGGAATTTGCTGTGGCTATTGAGAAGAGAAGATTGATATTGTAGGTAGAGGGAGGAAGAAGAAGAGGTGGTGACGTCGGTTTAATGACTCTGATATCGTGTTGAAAGATAAGGAAGTAAATAGACATTATTCTAATTGCTTATTTATACAGATAATATATGAAAAATATTATGATAATAATAAAAATGAAATATAATCTTAATTATTATAGAAACAAGGATAGATATGATTGCTGCATATATCATCTATCAACAACTGATTATTAATATCCTTATATTTATCATCATTAATTACCTGCATCCACTCTGCTACATTAGGCTCGTCTGGCAGGCGAAGAGCAGCATCCATGAGGAAGGAATGGAGGGCCCAAAGGTTGCCTCGAATCATTTCCAAGTGATTCGAGATGCGGAAAGCCTTCCCTAGTGCCACCATCTCAGGCGCCGGCAAGATCTGCATCGCTATATGCCTCAATTGCGATGCGGCCGCCA
The DNA here is from genome assembly GCF_044706935.1 of Curcuma longa. NCBI lineage: Eukaryota > Viridiplantae > Streptophyta > Magnoliopsida > Zingiberales > Zingiberaceae > Curcuma > Curcuma longa. The sequence continues at coordinate 4,130,082 of NC_133866.1, forward strand.
TAGATATGTATTTAGCTAGCTGGCTGCTTTAATTTGGGTGGTTTCTCTTCTTCTTAATTTGTATGATCTGTATCTTATATAAAGGCCGCCAAGGTACGTAGCGTAAAGCTTAATTTACGTGTTTAATTTTCTCATTGTTCTTTAATTGATGCTGGCTTCGACCTTTTACAAAGTTAGTTGTGTGATGGATGGATGCCTATTTAGCAAGCAACAATAATATCTTTATATTATTTTTCACACAACTTTAGTTCTTGCATTGCTTGCTCAGGAGTAATGTTCGATACTTAGCTTGGTCTAACTAACCAAGACAAGAATATAAGGCCATGAAGTGGAAGGTGGTACGTGTTGTCATTTTTATACTTAGCTTGTTCTAACTAATCAAGAATAAGGCCATGAAGTGGAAGGTGGTGGTGTCATTTTTATACAATTTAATTATACTTTGCCATATTGCATATCGATGCGTACGTTTCTTTTATATATATATATATATATATATACTCCGACAATTAATGTATGAAATGTCTGCCTTCTTTTCTGTAATTCTGTTTTGTTATAACCAACTCAACTATACCCCAGAGGCTCAAAAATTATATTGGATAAATTTTTTATAGTGATCGGTCCCACCGCCGAAACAACCCCATATCAGAAAACCCCCTAAGAGATTTTTTTAAGAGCCTACTACTGAAACAATACCTCAGCCAACAGTTACATATTGCTAAGAAGATTCAAATTCGAAACCTCAAACAACACATATCTTCATACTTACCACTTGGGATAAGACACTTCAACAATGCCTGTCTTCTCTAATTTCATGTATGTATGTATGCCTGTCTTCTCAAATTGTACTTATGTCATATGGATGGTATTCTATGGCACTTGCAGGCATGCATTTCCTTTAATTTGAGAGCTTCAATGAAGTCAAATTTCATAAGCTGCCATTTGCTCATTCTAGATCCAGCTTGAGTTCTTAGATCCTGAAACTTATATTACATCATCGCGAATCAGTTGCTCCGATTGATGATAGGCGTGCTTCAGCCCTCCAAAATGGGAAACATGCATTGTGTTCTACTTACTAGTGTATAAATTTGTCATGTCAATTCCAACACCTCTAGATCAATCTTTTGGTCATCCCAGATCAGTACGATCCAACTCCTGCTCCCTTGGTTATCTTGTTGTTCCACCTGAAGTTGATGAAATCTACGAGTTTTTAATTTTTGAAAACCCTCTGCCAATAGCTTCATCTCCAATACACTCAAAACACTTAGCTTCACACTACGGAAGAGGGACTCCACCTCCTTCTGATTAAGACCTTTATTGAGGCCTATAATATTCCAAGAACTTATCTTCATTCACCTTGTGATGGCTTGCGTCGTCCCGATGGATGAGGGTGATGTCTCACAGATAGCTCCGATCTCTGTAGTTCCTATTGATATCCCGGTTAATTTTGATGTGATCAACCAAGTTAGGTTAGGTACTGTGTATTTTTGATCCCTCTGTTTAAGTGTGCAGGAGTTTAGGAACAGAGGAAGTTGAGCGTAGGACACGACGGACGAGAAGGATGGCATGGGGAAGTGAGCTGATGGATTTGGTGCATCCGAGGGACACGGAAAAGTACACCGGTGGAGCGAGAAAGACGACGTGTGCGCGACGTCCAAGAGACGAAAAGCCGGAAGGAAGTACGCTCGAGGAGCAAAAGGTCGGAGTCGGATTCGAGTGAACCTAACTCTGGTTGGTCAGAAATCACCCAACCAACGATTCTAAAAAAGTGAACAAAAGTCAAATATGTTGACTTTTGATCGTTGACCTTGATCGAAGTAGAAGACTTAGACTTGAACCTTTTGGACATAGCTTTTAAAAACAAGATAAAGTCATGCACGCCCATGCTTCACAACATTTAATCCTTGATGACATCATCAAGGATTAATCTTATCATGAATACAAGCTTGGATAAAACTTGGAGGTGGCTTAGCATGAAGGCTTAGCATGACGTGGCTTCATCAAGCCAAAAATAGCAGCGAAATTTCTTCATCAAGCCAAAAATGGCAGCTTTGAAAAAATAAGATTTAATCAATTTTATCTTTTATCATATAAAAGATAAATATTTAATTTTTATTAAGGATAATTTTCTTTATCTTTTATTAAAGATAAAATTTATCCTTATTTAATCAACAGCTATGATCAAAATCTATCTACGATCAATGATCAAGATCAGTTGGCTTAGGCTATAAATAAACTTAGAAGTTGGAAGAAAACTTAACACTGAAATTGTATTCTCTTCTAGTTTTTGTCTTGTGCTTTAAAGTTCTGTAAAAGGCTTCACCGCCATAAGGAGATTTTCATAGTCAAGTTTCAACCGCCTTGGTTTACAACCACCTAGTTTGTAACTAAGTATATCTGTGTGTATTTGCCTTTTACCATTTATTTAGTTTAATTAATGTTTACTTATTTAATTAATTGCTGCTAACTTCTATCCTTGTAAGGAAATACAAGAGATTTGTATTTTATTTTCAGGGACAATTCATCCTCCCTTGTTGGTCCACCTCGATCCAACAGTTCCCTAGACCTACTTGATTAAGGTCCAACCATCATCCTTGACTAATCCTCCTCCTCCTCCTCCACTATAGCTAGGGCTTAGCCTTTTCCTCAAGTCATTGAAAGGTAATTAAGTTTTGTGTGTCCCTGGCTGAGTTGGTAGTTCGGGTATGATCTCTAGTGACTAACTCTGCCATGATGTATTTTAATTGTGTCATTGATTCCGCCGTTGGTCTTGCACCTTCCAATTCTAAGTAATTTCCTACATATATAGCTTGTGCACCATATATATCCAAGAGTTGTGAGGTCGATTGTTTATCACCCAAAACTTCACAATGATCTTAATATTGCCCCATATGTTGATATTTTGAGCAAAACTTGAATTTAAATTCAAAGAATATGGGAAGATCTATCTCCATTCCTCCGAGAACCATTAAAATAATGTTTGCTCAAATGATAAGTATGCAATTTAATATTGCATGAATGTTGATGTAATTGAATGCATAAACGTATGGATTCATGAATGCATCAATCTATGGGCATGAATGCAATTTAATTGCATGAATGCAACGTATAAATGAGAGAATCTATATAAGACTCCAAGTCTTGAGCAAAGAACAATATATACGAAGCAAATCCACCTCTATTCCCTCTTTCTTTCTCTCTGGTGATAGCGTTCGGGTACTATCTCAGTTCGCCGCGATCTGCCTGTGCTTGGTGGCCAGCGCGGTTCTATCATTGTATCCTGGGAAACAGACGTTCGTCGTGACCTCTAAGCACTGTCAGAGGGGACGAATCTATTTTAAGAAAACTATGTTGAACGCAGGCCTCGACTTCCGCCTCGTGGCATCTCGGCCGACTCAACATCTCGGCGTCTCGGCCTCTCTGCGTCTCGGCCGACTCGGCACTCGGCCAACTCGGCATCTCGGCCTCTCGACGTCTCGACCGACTTAGCATCTTGACGTCTCGGTCGACTCGGCTCTTGGTCTCTCTGCGTCTCGGCGTCTTGACCGACTTGGCACTCGGCCAACTCGGCATCTCGACCGACTCGGCATTCGATTGACTCAGGACCAGTGATTGGGAAAACACCAACCCCTGTTGGCAGCTTGAAATTATCTGTTCAAGCCATCTCTACAAGATAAGTGTAATTGTCTTGTAATCTTCAATTCAGCATAAATTAATCTCTCCGACAAAGATTGTCCAACACTCACTTAGTAAATTGTGCATTATTTTATAATAGCTATTTGTTTATCAATAAAATACATTTGAGAATATTTTTCTGTCCTCCTTGTTTATCATCAACCTTCTACTATTTAATTTTCCGAGAAGAGTGATGACTTTCAAAAGTTTTATACAGCTAATCATTCTTTGGTTTGATGGTCACTATGACCATTAGATCATGCTCATGGAGAATTTTTAATGTCCAAAGAGTATAAAAAATTCGTAATTTCTGGAATAGGAGAACCAACAAAAGATGTTGAGCTTACAAATATGCAAAAGATAGAGCATGAAACATTGAAATTGACAGATACTAAAGCAAAGAAATATATCTTTTAAGTTATTGATCACTCAATCCTTAGAAATCAGTCTCTATAAGATACTGTCAAAATTATTTGAGATTCCATAAAGAAAAAAAAAGTTATATAAATAGTTAATGTTGATTAGTTAGTGGACTATAATTAAGGAGTTAGTAGGTTATGTATTAGCATATAAATAGACTATTTATTTATCAACTAAAAGGGGTGAGAAATTATTTTTATCCTCCATGTCTATCTTTGACCTTCTATTGTTATGTAAAACTCTTTAATTTTAATACATTAATCTATGCCATTCATGCATTTTTGGTGACTAATTTGTTGGAACTTATTATTTATTTGAATTTTTTTTTGTAATACCATTCCTTACTTCATCCATTAGAATTAACACCCCTTGATAGATATATGTTATTATATCATATGCTAATTGCTAATCGTCATATAATTATCTATTTATGGCTGAACAATTAATAAGTTTTAGATTTTTTAAAATTATAATTGCAATTAATAGACGTTGTAATAGATATAAAAAATAAATAAAAAATAATGAACGAAATCTAATAACAGAATATTGTTCTCATAAGATCTATTCTTAATTACTATTTCAAAATATTTAATATCGTATTTTTTATAATATATTTATTGGGTTAGTTAACGAATTATATATATTATCCGGTGACTCGCTCAAACATTAGAAATAAGACTATTATGGATAAAAAAAATTAATAAATGATTTTGTACTATATTGTTACCTAATTGACGTTGTAATTAATATAATGTAAAATAAATAACCGATTCCTTCTCAATTATAACCGATTCCTTCTCAATTATAATATTAATTTATTCTTTAATTGCTCTTCTCATCTGTTAAACCCTGAATACGTACGTACGCTCGCTTGATGGACCACAACGAGCGACGGCGCGAACAGGAAGGGACGCCGGCGGACCGCCTCACTTCCCTCCACGACGACCTCCTTATCTCCATCCTCTCTTTCCTCTCCATCAAGCAGCGAGTCGCTCTCTCCGCTGTCTGCTCCCGCTTCCGCCGCCTCCTCCCCTCCATCCTCTCTTTCCTCCGCTGTCTGCTCACCTTCCCCCGTGCTCTGATTCACCAATGCCACGTCATCTTTGGCGATGTCGCGTATATACCCAAATCCCTCGTACAGTTGGTCTTCGACAACCTCGTCGAGGTGGGCGTGCAAAACCTCATCATCAAAGAAACCTCCGACAACGAGAGATGGTTGAATGTCAGCCGCAGGTATTGCTGCTTGTTTGACATCAAGTCGCTGAGGATCCTCTCCTTGGACAACATCCAGGTGTTTGAATACTTCGATCGCCCCGTCACGCCCTTGGGTTGCGCCTTCCTCACCTCCCTCAAAATGGAATCTTGCTTCCTTAGCGATGGTTTCCTGCGCAACCTCTTCGCCTCCTGCCCCTTCCTCGAGACTCTGCAACTCATCCGTTGCTGTGCGATCGTGCTCAACAGAACGGAGAAATTAAGCTTCCACTCCGCCTCCATCAAGCATTTAATCGTGTTTCAGATCGACATGCTTCCCTCCATCGTCACCATCGATGTCCGCGCCCCACAACTCGAGTCGCTCATGGTGGACGTCGTCGACACGCTTAGCATAGAAGCCCCCAAGGTCCGGAACGCGTCGTTCCTTGTTGCCCTCGAGCCGCAGGCAGATCCTCGAGGTGCATTGATGGAGCTTTTCGGAGCTTCTTTTCGAAGGGAAACTGCTTGGCTCTTGCTGAATTCTATCAAAATCCCAAACGTGAGAGAAGATCGATAGTTCGATCGATCAAGCTGACCTTGCTTAATTTTCATGCATGTATACTCTCTTTGATTGATATATATATATATATACATCTATGCTTAACGAAATTTGCTTTAATTGACAGATATTAGCAGCAGAAGAAATTGATCAAGTTAATTCTCTGAATTACCAAGAGGACGCCATGATCTTCAAGCTCGACTTCACTTTGAAATATCAGTCGTCGACTAGGATATTAACCGAATTGCTGAAGAAGTGTAATGACTGCAATACTAAGTTTGATATACTTGTAGATCCTACGCGAATGCAGATGATGAGCAGCACTGAAAAAGCAAGAGATGACGCACACTTGATCCATGCCTCGATAGGATTGGAATTGATTAACTTACAAATGAAGATGCCGAAGTGGATATTTGAAAGGTTTCTCACAAATAGAAAGAAGATGCAGAAATTTAAGGATATGGGATTGGAAATGTTGAGAAGGCGCATCAGCAAGGAGCAGTTGGTGGATATATTAGCATCTGAGGAGTCTATTCCAAATATCTTCTAGTATTGATAACTGTATTGAAATGAAAATATAATTTTTTTTAATTAATTTTTAAAAGAGTAAATTATGGTAAGTTTCAACTGTTAGAATATTTAATTTATTATATATATTAAATATTTTATTAAATATTCTGTTTAGAATAAATCGTATTAAATATTCTGTTTAGAATAAATCGTCTAGAATAAGTCCCTATACTCATGTATAAATAGGGACCTATGGCTTGTAATATTCTAATTCAATTCAGAAAGCATATGTTTTTTACCGACATGGTATCAGAGCCCTAGATCATTGGCTTCTATCTGGCGCCGCCGCCACCATCCGGACGCCGCCACCATCCGAAACGTGCTTTCCCTTCTTCCCTCCCATCACGCTGCTTTCCCTTCTTCCCTCCCATCACGCTGCTGGTCGCCGAAGAAAGAAACTGCTACAGCAAACAAAGCAAAAATTGGTGGCCCATGCAAGTTCGAACTGCCGACCTTCCAATTGGTGATTTCTTCTTCTAACCATCATCCTAAAGCCATGATGCTACAAAACTGCTGTAACCATTGCCTTTATTTGGGAGAGGCGACGTCCTTTATTTCCATGACACCTCGTTATTGGTAGACTCCTTCCACTGTCGACGCCCAAGCCACAACAAGACGCAGCGAGGTCAAGGTACTCTAGCAATTTTGATGGCTCCGGTGGTCGAATTTTGATCGTCGACTCCTGCTTCGATCGTCGACACATCTGTGTGGTCAGATTTTGATTTCGTTACTTTCGGATCTGAATTACTTCCTTGAATTCTTTCTTTATGTCTCTCAATATGGATCGTGTTAATGCTCGATCGGACAAGTCTGCTAGATGTCGTCGTTGTCCGAATGCTGAACATGCTTACACTCATTGCCCCAACATTGAGTGTCGTTATTGCCACAAAAAGGGTCATGTCCGTCAGAACTGCCCAAAACTGAGTCGCAGATCTTCTACAGCTGGTTCTTCCTCCTCCATAGCCGCCGTCACAAAGGTTTTGCAGCCGCCTCAGCCCACTACTCCTACCCTTATGGATATCCATAAACTACTCACTCAGGTTTTATCTACCAAACCTTCATTAGCCACCACATCAGGTAACCGACAATGGTTCTTAGATTCTGTTTGTTGCAACCATATGACCTCTAACATTAATCTGCTACATTCTATAAAACCTCTCACCACCTCGCCTCCCATTCACACTGCAAATGGTGCCCCCATGAAAATCACACATACTGGTCATGTCACTTCACCATCTCTCCAAGATGTCTACTACAATATTCCCCATTTAACATTAAACCTTATTTCTATTGGTCAGTTGGTTGAGCAGGGACTTACTTTTATTTTCACGTCTTCTGGTGTACAGGTTCAGGATTCGCAGACGGGCCAGATTCTTGGGACGGGACGCAAGAAGAGTCGCCTGTTTGAGCTTTGTTCCCTTCAACCCTTTTCTTCTATCTCTGCTGTCGTTTCTCCTTCTTCCATCTATCAGTGGCATCTCAGACTTGGACATGCTTCATCACATAACCTCCGATCTCTTGCTACTAAAGGTTTTTTTGGTTCTATTAAATTTGAATCTTTTGATTGTGTGCATTGCAAGCTTGGCAAACAACCAGCACTCTCTTTCTCAAATAATCATTCTATTGCTGATAAACCTTTTTCCCTAGTTCACTCAGATATTTGGGGGCCCTCTCCCATTGGAACGTTCAAAGGTTATCGATATTTTGTAATATTTGTTGATGATTATTCCCGATTCACTTGGATTTATTTTTTGAAAAATTGTTCTGAACTTGCCTCGACTTACTCCACATTTGCAAAAATGATTCAAACACAATTCTCATGTCCTATTAAAACACTCCGCACTGACAATGCTTTGGAATATAATGATTCTACCTTCACTACAACAAAATTTGTATGTTGGGGCGCTCAAAAAGTGCCTCAATAGATTTATGTTGTGACACTTTGATTTGTTGAGGCGTTAGGATAAAACGTCGTACAAGCAGGTGTCACAACAAATACTGGCGCCCCAACAGATATTTGTTGAGGCGTTACTAAATGTTCCTTGAAGTGTTTTTGAGGCACGAAAAAATGTCTCATCTGCTATATGTTGAGGCATTTTATTGTGCCTTTTAAAATTTATTTTAAGGCATCCAAAAGTGCCTCATCTGCTATATATTGAGACGCTTTATTATGCCTTTTAAATTTTGTTTTGAGGCACTAAACAATGCCTCACCTGCCATATATTGAGACAATTTATTTTGCCTCTTAAATTACATTTTGAGGCACAAAACAGTGCATCATCTATCATATGTTGAGGTGTTTTATTATGCCTCTTAAGTTTCCTTTTGAGGCACAAAAAAGTGCCTCATCTGTCATAAGTTGAGGTGTTTTATTATGTCTTTTAAATTTCATTTTGAGGCATAAAAAAGTGTCTCACCTGCTATATGTTGAGGCGTTTTATTATGCCTCATAAATTTCATTTTGAGGCACGAATAAATTTTATTTTGAGACACAAAAAATAACTCATTTGCTATATATTGGGGCACTTTTTTCTTCAATATCCATTATTTATCTTTTGAGACACTTCTTTATTATGGACCCCTTTTGTTATTTATTGAGGCATTTGCTTGTGTCTCGCTAGCTTTTGTTATGACTTTTACACTGCCTTAAAAGACAAAAATTATTACATGTATATATCACTGCAAAAAAGAATATTGCACTTTAAATATAAAATGAATATTCATTTAACTTCAAAACATTTAAACCCTCTTTGACTGCGTATATGATTGATGACTTGGGCTTTCTTTATTTTTCTCACTAGCCCCCTGCAACATATATAACTATGCATAAGCTTCAAACTTTATCAGAATCATAACTGATAGAAGAAAACAACATACTATCCCTTCTTTAAATCCATGGCCAAAGCCAAACTCAATCAAATACAAGTAAAGAACTCACCTCAATTCAAATCGATCTTGCCCTAGAATCCAAATCCATCCCTTGCGGCCGAAACCCAATAGCACAGTAATCTTTAATCGGCAACTTCAACAGCAGGAATTCCACATTCAAAACCCCAAAATCGCTCAAGGAAATAAACCCTAGATCAGCCTCGATTCCAAACTTCTCGATCAAGAATCGAACTCACGGCCGAAATCAACAAAAATCCCACAAAACTCAATCGAACCGTGCATCCCAACAATCCCACCAAATTCGTTGCTAAACAAACTAATCGAAATCACAAATACTTACCTCGGACCTCCGACTGCCCTAGAAGCTCTAGCTCAGCTCCGGCTGCCGGTTAACCCAGATCTAATCAGAATCCAACCTCGCACCGGCTCCGATCCAAAATCCACCAATCCAATCGAAATCGAAGCTCTAAAATCCGGGAAAAACACAAGATCAACTCGGGAAACCCTAGAAATCCAAAAGATCGGGTCAATCTTACCTTTTTCTTCCTCCCGATCTTCCTCTCCCAGCTCCGCCGTTCGATTGCCGTTCACGCGCGATCGCGGCGCCGATCAACGCTACCGCACGGTCACCGCTGCTGCCAGCACAACCTTGAAATTCCTCTCTTCGCCGGCGACCTCCAAACCTCGCGGATGGCGGCGTTCGTGGGCGGCGTTGCTCCCTGTGTCGCTCACGGGGAGAAACAGAGGCGAGGCAGGGAGAAACAGAGGCGAAACAGGATAAAAATCGCGATCGGCATCTCCTTAAAGGATTCTTATCGGATCCTTTAACGAGTTTAGGTATCTTACATCCAATACCCTTTAACCTTATACCCTAAATCAATAACCCTAATTTGCTTTATTTAAACTCCTAAATTAGACTTTAGGGTTATTTTAATAAACCTTCTTCATCTTCCCTTAATCTCTACTTTTAAAGTTAATTGTATTTACAATTTAACCCTCTTAGTTTTTCGGTATTTTACAGTAGGAATGATCGGCTGGTGCTATAGGTTGCGGGAACGATCGATGGAAGAAGAGGGAAAAGTGGTGCCGGCAAAATCAGGGTTCTGTGAAGTAAGAAGAGGGAAAAGGTAAAGGAAAAGAAAAATAAAAAAATTGTAATTCTCATGATTTTATTACAAAAATGCCACTCAAATTTTAAGTGCCTCAAAATTTACATGTTGATGCATTTTAACTAAAATGTCTCATTAGATAGTGTCTTCTAAAATCATTTTTTTTGTAGTGAATCTTAATTATTCATGTTTTGATTCCATTATGTAGGATGTTAACATTGATAACGTCTCTAGCTTGTATGAATTATCAGAGGCATTCAATGCGATATCCCTGAGGCAAACTTGTATCTTGTTTATTTTGGAGCAATTCGAAAAATTAAGCATTCTACCTGGGTGCGCTTAATTCATTTAACTGTATCCCACTGTCTCTATTCATGCAGAGATGCTGTATTTGATGTTTGTTTCTTCACCTTCAATTTTTACTCATATCAAGTTCTGATGGAATTCTGCAGGTATTGTCATCTCATCCAGCGAATTGTTCCAGACATCCGCGACTACTTTGATAAAGCTTTGAAGCCTAATTCAAAGAACTCCGAATCCTAGCTATTCTTTCTTGACATTGTGCTGGGTCTTTTTCTTCTTCTTAGTGCATGTTCGACAGAAGAACATGCTCTCTGCAATGCCTACTTTCTTTATGTTTGGTAGATGATTAGGATTGGAATTCCAACTTATTACACCATCCAATCTAAAAATGCAGTAGTTTTTGTCTTTATAAAGCCTTGTAGTTTGGTGGATTGTTCCCTTACGAAACTCTTTTTTTAATCCTATTTTAGTCAAATTTTCATTTGGAATTTGGTTGTGTTGAGCTTTGATTTATTTGATTCATGAATTAGTTATACATTTGCATTCTTTTGATCTTTATTCTTGTGTTCCAGAATTTTGAAGTGACAAGTTGCGCAAGATATAAGTAGTTTTGTAGAAAATATTATTTTGTTATCACAAAGAAATATATTTGATTTTTTGCTGCAATTTCATTTACTATTACTCAAATAAAATATTAATATGGTTTGCTCAGAGAAAAAAATTTCTATTAAAAATCAAATTTGTTTTAACTTTTTAAATTTAAATGTACGTGTATTAATTCAAACTTGGCTACTGGTGCGGTCGCCAAGTCTACTTAGACCAACACTAGTTTATTTGCCAGATCCACTCTTTCGTCTATCTCCTGCGAATTGAAGCCTCTTCCTCCGATTCCATGGCGAAAAGGGCCGTGAGATACGCTGTGGTGAGCTCCTCTCCTCTCTTCGCCTATCTTCCGCGATCCCATGCCAATTCAATAAGTTGTTCATTATCAATCTGTGTTGTGCTCAGATCGATGCGTTCACTAGTGTGCCGTTCAAGGGGAATCCGGCGGCCGTGTGCCTCCTCGAGACTCCGGAGGACGCGGCGGCGGCGGGCGAAGAGTGGATGCAGTCGGTCGCCAGAGAGTTCAACATTTCCCAGACCGCTTTCCTCTGTCGGGCCATCGATGTGGGGTCCGATAGCCCGACCAACGGCGCTTGCGGTCCCCGATTCCATCTCCGATGGTTCACTCCCGTCGCGGAGGTTAGGTTTCCGTTTTCCTTTATTTTTTTCTTTCTTTCTCTGTTTTTATAGTCAGCATCGGCGGCGTGGAACGCCCTTGTCGGGCCGTGGCTGCTTCCAATCAAAAGATTGGTAGATGGTGGCTGCGGTGTTTACATCCCTCTCTCATATTGAGACGAGGCGATAGCTACAGCTACGAATGAATACCAGGTCAACAAAAGAGATGGATATTAAGAAAGCGTGGGACCGAGTGATGTTGAATCTCTTAAGGAGTTAAAGACAATTGGCACCAAGCGAAAGAGCTGACTATGTGATGTTGAAGCTACCATTGTGCCTGGATGTCATCTATTAAGGGTAGTTATGGGCTATTGAGTTGGACTTTGGGACTTGAGATGTCAAACATTAAGTAGGAGAGATTATGGCACCTTAGTTTAGTCTCATATGGTGAATTGTGGAGTAATTAGTTTTCTAAGCTTAGATAAGAGAGCTATTATTAAATTGAACTTGATCATTTTAGCATAATGGTTGGGTTCGGCAAGTTAATGAGATTGGTTAACAACCAAGAAACTATAGAAAATAATGATCGAAAGGGTAGGAAAATGATGAACGGTGTAAGAGGAAGGAGGGGAGGCCTCTCTGTGGACCACTAACGCTTTGTTTGGGAAGAGGTGAGGGAAGGAGAAAGAAGGATAAATAAAGGGAAGGGAACTTTGAACTTTGTTTGGAAAGGAGTGAGGGAAGAGAAGGGAAGAGTATAAGTTTTAACCTTCCTTACCCATGAAAAGGGAGATTTTTTTACACTCAAATTTAGGGTGTAAGAAAAGGGAATACAACTCTAAATATTATTTGTTCCAATTTTATCCCTATTTTAAAATATTAATTCTCAAATAACTTATTTAATTTATTTAACCTAAATTTTTCAAATTTCTTTCGTTGAGCACAATCTTTTCGCTCCTTTCTTCTTCATCGAAATCTCAACTTGTTATTAGGTAACTATAATTTTTTTCTTTGTTCAATAAATCCGTAGGCTAATCATTCTCCAATTGCGAATATATCTGTCGCTTCAAATCACTATCACATGTTGCAACAATATAATCTTTGTGATGTTTCATGAAAAACTTGTAAAACAAAAAATTAGTAGAGATTTACCTTCTCAAAGCGATGCGCCAAAGCCCATATGCTGAACATGTAATTCACTTAAAATATGTAAATTAAATTTATGAATATAATCTATTAGTTCATCTAATAGAGTAACGAATAATACAATGAACTCTTCTATAAAAGAATTAATTTTTTATTTAAAAAGTAATTAATTTGTATTTATAAAATAAATATTAATATTATAAAAAATAAAATCATTGTCTAATTTAAAAAGTGAGGATATTTTTGTAATTTTATTTATTTAACCTTCATTCCCTTTCTATTTTTCCCAAATAAAATAATACATGTTATGTTAATGAAACTTCCATTCCTCCCAAACGAGAAGAACATAAATACTTTACATCCCCTCCCTTCTCTTCTTTTCCCCTTCCATTTATGAACCTCCAAACAGAGCTTAATTATAAGATAAGAATCAAAGAGATGAACTTAACGCTTAGCTACGATAATAGAATTTGCATAATGGTGATAGAAGCAAGCACAATACGAAATTTCATGTGCAACAATTACAAATGTAGGATATTGTCCCAGAAGGTATTACAAGGAAGTAGAGGCAAATGTGGAAGTTGTTGAAAATAGTGTTAATCCTTTTTCCTTAAACAGACTCTCAAGGGCATTGTTGATTGTTGCTTGAGCAATCGGTCCATTTTAATCTTTAAAAATGAACTGTCTCTGTTGATAGAAGTTGTTATTATGAAAGAAAAAAAAAACAAAGAAACAGTATTTGGTTCCAAATTTTTTGCTCATTTTTCCTTTTTTATTAAATAGTTGTGTCTCACTCGACATAGTCACTTATGCTAGTCTTTAAAAGTGTTGTATTCATCAAATTTTTGGCAAACTTTTAGAAAATTTTGGTCATATTTTGAATTTTGATGCTAGTTAATCACCAAGAGGGACCATAAGTTGCCTCTCTTGATGGACTTATTTGCAGCATCAACTTCCTTAATCTTCTATTTGCAGGTAAAACTCTGTGGCCATGCAACTTTAGCAGCTGCACATTTTCTCTGGTCACTTGGTCTAGTGAATAGTGAAGTAATTTATTTTTCAACCAAATCTGGAACACTGACAGCCAAGAGAGTTGTTTCCTCAGATATTTCCGATACAATAGATGTTTCCTCAACCAAAGCTGCGAAGTTCTTAATTGAGTTGGATTTTCCAGTGCTTCCAGTAGCAGAATGTCATGCTTCTGAGACACTATCGATTCCGGTTACTTTGAATGGTGCTTCCATTATCAATGTTCAGAAATTTCGAGCCGAAGAAGAATTCATGGTACTTATCTTTTCTTATCTCGTGAAAACATTTTAAAAAATAGCATTCATTCTAAGAATATGCAAAGTATGCTTTGACATACTCAACTGCTTTTCTTCATGCCGTATTCAACGTACTGCCACTTGAACAATAACATGAATCTGGAAATGAATGTTAACAATGAACTATTCTCAGGTCGAGCTTTCTTCCGCAAAGGATGTTCTCAATCTACAACCAAATTTGGAAGAGATTCAAAAGTGTGCTGGAGGTGCTGTTGTCTTAACAGCACCTGCTCCTGCCAGTTCTGAATTTGACTTCTTTACTCGTTATTTCTGCCCCAAGTTTGGAATTAATGAGGTATTCTATACGTCACTTTGAATAGACTTCTTGTAAACCATTTCAGAGATCAGCCAACTACGTATCAATAATAGTATAATACATTATTAGCTTGCATGTATATATAGATACATTTCAAATCTATTTCTGATATATATATAATAAATTTTAAAAATTCAAGTTTTCTCCCTTTTTTTCTCCCTAAGGAAATAGAAACTAAAGAAAAATATTTCTGTTTTCCTATAATTTTCTTATCCTCTTTTTTTAACTAGTTCTTGGTTTCTCTCGTGGGAAATTGGGCCATAATGCAAAACCCGGACTAGTTGCACTATGATCTTCGATTTCTCTCGAGTAGATCCATGATACTTTAGGAAAAATCTCTAGCTATATCTTTCCTTTTACATGTACAACATCTATCTCAGGATCCTGTTTGTGGAAGCGTGCATTGTGCTTTAGCACCCTACTGGAGTAAAAAGCTGGGGAAGAACAACCTCGTCGCATACATGGTACCAATATCTTTATTTAAACCAAAAATATTTGTAGCATTTATTTTATCCATTTATCTATTACTTACAAATTATTTATTTTTTTCTTCTTTTCGATGTAGGCTTCTCCAAGAGGTGGGAGACTCGACCTTGAATTGATCGTCGAGACGCAAAGAGTACTCATTCGAGGAGAAGCCCTGACTGTGATGACCGGAACTTTGTTAGTCTAATACTATACTTGTTAAAGTCTAATCCAAGCTATTTGGATCTAGCCTAGCTGAATAAATCACATACTCGAATACAATTATTGCTTTATCCGTAAGCTCACTTTCAAGATATTTGGTCTAGTAATTAAGCAACAATAATCCAAACAATCTCTAAGCTGCAACTATATCTCCATACTCGAATATGGTGAATCAATGCAATGCAACTATGTTTCCCTACTCGAATATGGTGAATCAATGCAATGCATCTCGATTTGAGTCCATCTCTTAATGGTCATCGAATGAATGATCTTCTAGATCTGTTTTTTTTTTCCTCACCTTCCTCAGCGAACAATTCATTCTGCTTGTAATTAGGCCTGAGCAATCGATTTGGTTTATATAAAATTGATTAATTCGATAACCGATGTAAACAGTTTAAGTTCATCAATAGATCGAGAATTAATCGATCGAAGTCAATCGTGAAGAAATTTTCTTTTAAATATAAATTTAGATACATCATAATCAATAATATAATAGTCAACTGATATTATATATATGTGTTAGTTCTCTTTTTTACAGAAATCGACACTGTCAGCTTTTATAGCCAACAATTAATGGAGCTACCACATAAGTGGTTAAAATTAATATAATTATATTAATACATAAAGTTAGTATTTTTTAACTTTAAGATTCTTGTATGTTTTAACAGGTTCCTCACTTTTTTCTTTCTTTTTTTTTTCTCCATCGATGAAGATGAACAATCGGTTTAAAATTGAATCGATCAATAACTTTTTTGAACGAATATAACCGATCAAACTAATTTTTAAATTTTAAAATCGACATAGAATCCAATAAACTGAAATAATTGATATTTTAAAAATAAAATAAAATTTTGAATTAAGATATTTTACTCACCCTTAGAAATGAGTTTCCCTAATCAATCTTTTTAAGACAAACTATTGAATTATTTTATCATATATAATATTATTATGAAATCCAAATAAAAAATGTATTTAATATTTATCCAAATAAAAAAATTAATATTTTAAGCAAATTGAATTGATTTTATTACCATAGAAGGTCTAGCTAATCCATGAGGTCTTCTAAACTTTATAGAAATTATTAACCAATTTCTCATGTAATCTTTTCCCCCCTATTTTTCAAATTTTGACATACCCTTTTTTATATATAATTTATTAGTATTTTTTAAATATATTTTAAAATTTTAGTAGAGGAGATGCAGCTTGGTGCTTGTTGATGTGTGATATCAATTTGTTTTTTAGAATTTGCATTTAATGAAGAAACAGGTTTAAATTTGTTTTTTTAATTATTTTGTTATCACTGAAAAAAATATATGATTTTTGCTGCAATTTGATTTATTATTACTCATATAAAATTAAAATAAAATATTAATATGGTTTGCTCAGAGATAAAAATTTCTTTTAAAAATCAAATTTGTTTTGATTTTTTTTTTTAAAATTTAAATGTACGTTTATGACAATTAGGGGAGATTTACAGTGATATTTTTTACAAGTTAAATGAGCGGTCTCCAAGTCCACTCAGGCCTGCCTGCTCAAGTTTATTTTCCAGATCCACTCTTTCGTCTATCTCCTGCAAATTGAAGCTTTTCGTCCGACTCCTTTCCGATTCCATGGCGAAAAGGGCCGTGAGATACGCTGTGGTGAGCTCCTTTCCTCTCTTCACCTTTCTTCCGCGATCCCACTTCAATAAGTTGTTCATTATCAATCGGTGTTGTGCACAGATCGATGCGTTCACTAGTGCGCCGTTCAAGGGGAATCCGGCGGCCGTGTGCCTCCTCGACACTCCGGAGGACGTGGCGGCGGGCGACGAGTGGATGCAGTCGGTCGCCGGAGAGTTCAACATTTCCGAGACCGCTTTCCTCTCTCGGGCCGTCGATGTGGAGTCTGATAGCCAGACCAACGGCGCTTGCGGCCACCGATTCCATCTCCGATGGTTCACTCCCGTCGCGGAGGTTAGGTTTCCGTTTCCGTTTCCGTTTTTTTTTCTTTTTTTTTTCTTTCTCTGTTTTCTAGTCAGCATCGACGGCGTGGAACACCCTTGTCGGGCCGTGGCTGCTTCCAATCAAAAGATTGATAGATGGTGTAGACGGTGTTGTAGAGCTGATGATTGTGGTTGGTAGTGGCTTATTTTATAGTGGTGATTGCGGTGTTTACATCCCTCTCTCATATTGAGACAATATGAGGTGATAGCTATAGGTATAGCTATGTATGAATACCAGGTCAACAAAAGAGATGGATATTAAGAAAGCGTGGCACCGAGTGATGTTGAATCTCTTACCAGTTTTATTCGTATGTGGTCAAGTTGGGCCGGCGGCTGTAAGAAGCTTAAAACAATTGTCACCAAGCGAAAGAGCTATGTGATGTTGAAGCCGCTATTGTGCCTGGCTGTCATCTATTAAGGATAGTTATGGGCTAACGAGTTGGGCTTTGGGACTTGAGATGCCAAACATCAAGTAGGAGATATTATGACACCTTAGTTTACGCTCTGTTTGGTTGGGGTGAAAGAAAGTTCATTAACGGAAGGAGAAAGGAGGAAAAGGGAAGTATTTATGTTCTCCTTATTTGGGAGGAAGGGAAGGTTCATTAATGTAACATGTGTTACTTTGTTAGGAGGAAAGGAAATGGAATGAAAGTTAAATATATACAATTACAAAAATACCTTTATTTCTTAAAATAAATCTACATGTGAAAAAAATATGTATAGCTCATTAAATTAATATAAGATTTTTCTTGTCAAAACCACCTTATGAGACCAACTAAAATAAATATTTACGACTTAAATAAATAAAAAAATTTGAAGAAATAATGAGTAGACATGCAAAATATAGAATCTGTTTACTTTGTTACGACAAAGGATAAATCAATATTTTTACATATATTTCTATAAAAATTTATTGATGTAAGAAAGGAGTTAAAAGATTGTGCTCAGCTAGAGAAATTTGAAAAATTTAGATTAAATAAATTATTTGAGAATTAATATGTTAAAACAGGGATAAAATTGTAACAAATAATATTTAGAGTTACCTTCCCTTTGTTACACCTCAAATTAGAGTGTAAGAAAATCTCCCTTTTTATGGGTAAGGAAGGTTAAAACTTACCCTTCCCTCCTCTTTCCTCACTCCTTTACAAATAAGGTTCAAAGTTCCCCTCCCCTTGGAGCAAACTTGCAGAAAAAAGTTCCCCTCCCCTTATTTATCTTTCCTTCCCCTTCCCTCACCTCCTCCCAAACAAAGCATTAGTCTGATATATTGAATTGTGGAGTAATTAATAAAGTTTTCTAAGCTTAGATAATTGAGCTGTTGTTAACTTGAAGTCGATCATTTTAGCATAATGGTTGGGCTTGACAAGTTAATGAGATTGGTAAGAAACCAAGAAGCTAGAGAAAAGAATCATTGAAAGGGTAGGAAAATGATGATCGGTGTAAGAGGAGGGAGGGGAGGCCTCTCTGTGGGCCCTAATTGTTAGACAAGGATCAAAGAGATGAACTTAAAGCTTACCTGCCATAATAGAGTTTGCATGATGGTGATAGACGTCCAATACAAAATTACATGCACAATGATTACAAATATAAGATATTGTCACTGAAGGTATTGCAGGAAGTAGAGGCAAATCGTGCAAGTTGATGAAAATAGTGGTAATCCTTTTTTCCTTTAACAGTAAGGGCATTGTTGATTGTTGTTTGATCAATTCATCCATTTTAATCTTCAAAAATGAACTGTCTCTGTTACAAAATGATATGGAGGTTGTTATTATGAATAAGAAAAAAACACCAAAGAAACAATATTTGCTTCCAAATTCTTTGCTTATCTTTCCATTTTTTTAAATAGTTGTGTTTCACTTGATGTAGTCTCTTATGTTATTGCTCAAATGCACTTGTACTAATATGTTGTTTATTCTTAGACTATATGCTAGGCTGTAAAAGTGTTCTATTCATCAAATCTTTGGCAAGCTTTTAGAAATGTTGGTCATAGTTTGAATTTTAATGCTAGTTAATCACCAAGAGAGACCATAAGTTGCCTCTCTTGATGGACTTATTTGCAGCATCAACTTCCTTAATCTTCTATTTGCAGGTAAAACTCTGCGGCCATGCAACTTTAGCAGCTGCACATTTTCTCTGGTCACTTGGTCTAGTGAATAGTGACGTAATTTATTTTTCAACCAAATCTGGAACACTGACAGCCAAGAGAGTTGTTTCCACCGATATTTTCGATACAATAGATGTTTCCTCAACCAAAGCTGCGAAGTTCTTAATTGAGTTGGATTTTCCAGTGCTTCCAGTAGCAGAATGTCATGCTTCTGACACACTATCGATTCCGGTTACTTTGAATGGTGCTTCCATCATCAATGTTCAGAAATTTGGAACCGATGAAGAACTCATGGTACTCATCTTTTCTTATCTCATGAAAACATTTTAAAAAATAGCATTCATTCTAAGAATATGCAAAGTATGCTTTGAAATACTTAACTGCTTTTCTTCATGATGTATTCAACTTATTGCCACTTGAACAATAAATGAATCTGGAAATGCATGTTAACAATGAACTGTTCTCAGGTCGAGCTTTCTTCTGCAAAGGATATTCTCAATCTACAACCAAATTTTGAAGAGATTCAAAGGTGTGCTGGAGGTGCTATTGTCGTAACAGCATCTGCTCCTGCCAATTCTGAATTTGACTTCTTTACTCGTTATTTCTGCCCCAAGTTTGGAATTAATGAGGTATTCTATACGCCACTTTGAATAGTCTGGTAACCCATTTCAGAGATCAGCCAACTACATATAATACATGATTAGCTTGCTTGGATATATATTTTTTCAAGTCTATTTCTGATTTATATGTATATTTTTAATAATTAATTATTAAAAATTCAAAATTTCTCCCTAAAGAAATAGAAACTAAAGAAAAATATTTCTGTTTTCCTATAAATTTCTTATCCTCTTTTTTTTTTAACTAGTTCTTTGTTTCTCTCGTGGGAAATTGGGCCATAATGCAAAACCCGGACCAGTTGCACTATGATCTTCAATTTCTCTCGAATAGATCCATGATACTTTAGGAAAAATTTCTAGCTACATGTTTCCTATTACATGTACAACATCCTTCTCAGGATCCTGTTACAGGAAGCGTGCATTGTGCTTTAGCACCCTACTGGAGTAAAAAGCTGGGGAAGAACAGCCTCGTCGCATACATGGTACCAATATCTTTATTTAAACCAAAAATATTTGTAGCATTTATTTTATCCATTTATCTATTACTTATAAATTATTTATTTCTGTCTTCTTTTCGATGTAGGCTTCTCCAAGAGGTGGGAGACTCGACCTTGAGTTGATCGTCGAGACGCAAAGAGTACTCATTCGAGGAGAAGCCCTGACTGTGATGTCCGGAACTTTGTTAGTCTAATACTATAGTTGTTGTTAAAGTTTAATCCAAGCTATTTAGCTGAATAAATCATTCCACGTAAACATATTTTATCATCATGAAAATTATTATTTATCTAAACCAAATGTAAGAATTCAAATGAAGTATGCATATCATTTTATAATCAAATTAAATTTTTGAGGAATTTTTTAATTTTTGAGATGTACTCAAAAGGGATATATTATAGGATGTATTCAAAAAGATTATTTTCAATCCGCTACCCTTTTGATTCAATATGCATTGAGGTTGGTTTTTCAGAGATGGGCCCAGAGACACTGAGACTTTTGAGGGTATATCCAAAGAAGTTGGAAGCAGTCGAGGTCATTCCGCCAGTACTTTGAACCTCCGCCGGAAGCCTCTAGGATCCGCAACCCAGCACCCCTTCACGAGCTATCTTGGCCTGATCTTACGTGGCGGACGAGGCTACAAAGGTATAGTTTTAGTTCTCCGGATCAGAATCAATTGGTACTAACCTCCTGTCTCTGCTAGCATTTGGCGGGTGTTGGTGAAGTTGTCAAGCGGTGCGGACCCGGGAGATATGGCCCCATCGCCTGCTGTCACCCCCCTCCTCGTCCGGTTCTAATCTACGTACGATAGTTTCAATCTCAAATTAAATTTTTGGACGAATAACTAGTAGCGACTATCTCTGATAAGTTCCGCGAGCAAGTGAGACAACTTCTGGAGGAAAAGGAAACTGTCACTGCGCCAATTGAGACGACTCTGGCCCGAGAACAGGTAGGACTGGATGAGGTCGCTCACCTGGCCATGCAAAGAGTTGTAAGCGAAAAGGAGGTGAGGGTTGAACTCTACGAGCTGTAAGCGAAGGGGAATCAAGAAGTGCATAACCTTCGCAATGAGTTGAACCAGTTAAAGTTGGCTGCCGCCGACCGGGAGAAGAATTGGAAATCTGAGTTCTGGATCGACCTTGCGGTGGACCAGTGATTGGGAACTCAGATGAGTGCCTTCTTCCGAGCTGGCTTTGAAGGATATAAGCACCAATGCGAGGACCTCGGATTGTGTCTAGGGTGAATCTTTCATAACAACAAATCTCCAATTTGGAAGGATTTGAGTACTTTTTTGTTGTTGTTGTTGTCGCAGGTGTTCTGGCTCGATGCCACCGACGGTCAAATCATCCGTCAATAATATGTCACCTCAACTTTCGTTGCTCCCGTCGTCGAGAAGAACCTGAGGAAGAAGAACTGAACGAGCGGATTAGCAAGGCATCAGGGATTCCTGGCGAGACCACTCCGGCATTCAAGTCAGAAAAGAACAAGAGGAAGTAATATGTAGATGTCAAAAATTCAAGATATCTCTCTTCATACCTGCGGGGTTTATATAGTAGCAGAGGGAGCGTGATTTTCGGATCTGAACGCGTGTAATTGGCTGTTATAGCGCTATCAATGGCCCGATCTTTGATAGTTTCTAAACATCCAACGGCTCAGCAGTGTTGCTTATCTTTGTTCGACAGTTATACTCATAAGCATGCGGCATTTTAGGGGACCGAGTTTAGGAACTTGGTCTCCGTCCTTATTCTTTCGGATGAGCTAATAGGTTTGAGCCAAGGAGAAAGAGTCAGCGTAGCTGTCCGTTGATGGCTGACTTGATGCGTGAGGTCGAAAGATACGTGACCGAACTGTATGGATGGCTGAGCTGTGAGAGCATGTGGCCGAGCTGTTTGAATGGTCGAGTTGTGAGAGCATGTCGGCGAGTTGTTTGAATGGCTGAGCTATGAGAACATGTAACCGAGCTTACCTATATGCGGGGCGAGCTGACCTGAGCATATGATCGAGCTTACCTATATGCTTGCCCGAGCAGACCTGAATGTGCGGCGGGGTTGTATGAATCACCGAGCTGAGCTGAGCGTGAGGACGAGCTGACCTGAGCATGTGGTCGGCCTTACCTGTGTATGGTCGGGCTGACCTGACCGTGTGGCCGAGCTCTCCTGTGTATGGCCGAGTTGAATTGAGCGTGTGGCGAGCTGACCTGAATGTGTGCTACTGGGACCAAGTCATGAGGTTGGCTCGTGACGCCAGGACCAAGTCATGAGGTCGACTCGTGAGATCGAGACCAAGTCATGAGGTCGGCTCGTGAGACCGGGATCAAACCATGAGGTCGGCTCGTGAGACCATATATATCATGAGGTCGGCTCGTGAGACCGGGATCAAGCCATGAGGTCGGCTCGTGAGACCTTATATATACTAAGTCAGATGTCACTGTGGATCAATTATTAACCTCTTTTTACCATGTCAGATCATTCGAGATTTGTCATATCAGTAGGCTCTACAGACTCGGATTCGATACTGCTCCATATTGTAAAAGGCTCAAGTCCTCTTCTTCCTTCATTAAGTTAAGCTTCTCTATCCAGACCACTTGATTAGCTTATCTGAGGGCGAATACGTCCACGCTTCTTGTCTTAGTTTTTTGGTGAATAATATATTTAAAATTGAATTAATCGAATCAAATAAATTAAACATTTTTAACAAATCGAACAATTTTACAATTAAAATCAAACAAATCAAATAAATATAAAATTGAATAATTCGATGAATTTACAAAATTAACAAAATTTTTATTACGTCCATTGATATTCCATAGGAAAATGATATTTAGCATGAAAAATCTCAACATGAATACAGCATGATACTCACATTGACAGTTGGTTTCATTGACATGCAGTGAGACCTACTGCATGTAGTTGTGAGTGTCATATTCCATTCATGTTGAATTTTTCATGTCAAATATCATTTTCTTGTTCCATATTAGTTGATTTATATTGGTCAATTGAATCCAGTAATAGTTGATCCAAAATTTTACTTTTAAATACTACTGCTTATATCAAACTGTTAACAACATAATAGTGAATTGATATTGATTCTAAAATTTAAAATCAAATCGAATCAAATAAATTAAAATAATTTATATTTCAACCAATTATTTCGAAACGAGTCTCCCTAATCAATCTTTTTAAGACAAGCTATTGGATTATTTTATCATATATAATATTATTATCAAATCCAAATAAAAAAACATTTAATATTTATCCAAATAAAAAAATAATATTTTAAGCAAATTGAATTGATTTTATTACCATAGAAGGTCTAGCTCATCCATAAGGTCTTCTAGACTTTATAGAAATTATTAACCACTTTCTTATGTAATCTTTTCCCCCTATTTTTCAAATTTTCGCATACCCTTTTTTATATATAATTTATTAGTATTTTTTAAATATATTTTAAATTTTTAATGTTTAAAAATATTAAATTTGAGAGAATTATAACTCGAGTTAAGTTGAGTCGAGTTAAGTTGAGTCTCGATCAAGCTCACGCGAGTTGACACCTCGAGTGTGTGTTTGGGGAGAAATGGAACATTTTTAGCAAGTAGTTAACCATGGTTAATTTGTGAGGTTAAAATACCGCAGGATATAAATACCTTCCTAATTCTGCGAGCGAGCCCCAAAGCCAAAAATTGACAGAGGCAGTCAAGCAGGCGTTCTTCTCCCAAGGCCCTCCCCTCCCTGTGCCGCGACCCAATCCGCCCCGTCACCATCGCCGATCGATCTTCCGATCGGTCTTAACCGACCTACATACGGCCTGGTAATCTCCGATCCTTCTCTCGCCGCTCCATGCAGTGGATTGCTTTGTCGCCAGCCTCGTCTTACACGGCGTTTCAACCGATCGATTCAAACCTCTTTCTGATCGAACGTTTCCCGATTCTATGTGAAATTTTTGATCGCACGAGCACTGTGTGCGGATTTAGCAAGACTGATGTGTTTTCTCGGTAGAAGCTGCGTTTTTTTTCTTCGGAAAACGGTTTTTGGTGCTCGCTCAATAAAAATCGTTCTTTTGTTCTCTGTTGGTTTGTTTATTGGTTTTTCCGGTAGAACTGATGGTTGACGAAGGAAATTGTTAAAGTAAGTGCCTCAATTTCCACTTTTCTATGATATTTCGTTCACTAATTTTTTGGGGTAGTCTGAGTTGCTTCACATTGTAATGAATAGAGAAACCATGAATGCTACCTTATTTTTTCGATTGCTATGGCTGAAAAATGACGGTCCGTCTGTCATATCGTGCTTGCATTTTCCCTGAAGATACCTCTTTGTTTAATTCAAGATATCAGGGGCCGGGGTTATTCAATTGTGTAATCTTCTTGATATATAGGTTCGAATCTGTTCCACTACTTGCAACTAGATAGACAAGAATGGTTGCTGCAAATGATAGTCTGCTGTCGCCCACTATATCCTCTCCAGACAAGTGTAGCAGGAATAAGAGAAAATTTCTAGCAGATACCCCGATCCTAGACATACCTGGTCCTTCTCTGAAGGAAAGTCCACCCCAGGACTATGACCCATTTCCATCCGAGCCATTTGAAGATTTTGAGGCACATGTAAATTCATGTAATGCATGTAGAGTTATTACTCTTAGTCTCAAAAAAGCATTGGAGGTGGAAGATGGTAGAGAAGCCGACTGGAGTGGCATGACAGAAACACAACTTGAGGAGCTTCTTCTGAGTAATTTGGACACATCATACAAGAATGCAATAAAAAAGGTCACTTCTTATGGATATAAAGAGAGCATTGCAACTAATGCTATATTAGCTGTTGGTCGTCGCGCTTGTCGTGATAACCCTGTTGTGGGTATCGCAGAACATGCTTTGGAGTTCCTAGCAAGTGGGAAAGCAGTGGATGTTTCTGAAAGAGATAATGCATCTGAGCAGTTTAAGGAGTTGGAGAAGAGCTTGTTGGAGGACCTGATTGACCTGCTAAAAGAAATGCAGCCTTTCTTTAGTAGAGGAGATGCAATGTGGTGCTTGTTGATGTGTGATATGAATCTTTCCCATGAATGCCCAAATGAGATCTATCCTTTCTGCAGTTCAAAATGTAAAGATGTTTCAGGTTATTCTGCTTCTCAATCAATCTCTGGTTGTAATTCCTATAATTCTACTTCTGTTATGTCTGAGTCCAATGTTGCTTCCGATAAGTTAAACCCTTCATTATTCTATCCCCAAACTTCCTTGAAAACTGAAGCCTTGAGTTTGGGTAGCATCTCCAGTTTGCCTTCTCAATTATATGCATCAGACAGTGTGCATGGTCCATTACCTTTGAAGGAGAATCTTGTATCTCCATTTACATCTCTAGAGAAGAATCTCTTCTCTTATAGTTCACCTAGTCCTTCTCTTCAAAGTGTAAAGCCTGCTGGAATTAAAAAATCGTTTTCCAGTAGTTCTAGGAGTCGCTACAGGTCAAACCACTTAGAAAGGAATAGTCGAGTTCATGGTTATAGGTCAGGTTCAAGAGTAACTAAAACTAGAAACTTCACGAACCTATTATTAAACAAAAAATGTCAGCCAGGTACAGGTTCCATAAACATTGATCCCAATCCCTTTCCATCAAAATTAGATAAAATAGTTGAACTAACTGCTTCAGACTCAATTGCAACCCAGAACTTCTCTTTTACTGCTGGTTCATCTAATACTACATCATCTGGCCTGAACAAAGCTAGTAAGAACCATTCTGCACCTTCAACAAGCCCTGATGCTCCCTTATCACTTACTAGTGATATATGTCAAGATCTTACTACTGGAACGAATGGCAGTTCTAATGCAACAAAGAGCAATTGTGTTTCTAGTTTTGTTTACAAACAGGATACTCCGAATTGGAAATCTTTGATTGCCAAAGATGAAATACTGCTTAAATTAGTCTCTCATGTTGAAGAGTTGAAGAGTCAACTGCATGATTGGACAGAGTGGGCACAAGAAAAGGTGATGCAGGCTGCACGTAGGCTCAACAAGGAAAAGGTGGAGCTTCAAATTCTGAGACGAGAAAAAGATGAAGCAGCTCGTCTCCTTAAAGAAAGAGAGACACTAGAAGTTAGTATGATGAAGAAGGTTGCAGAGACAGAGTATGCATGGTCAAAAGCCTGCGCTCAATATGAAATGTCAAATGCTACTATGGAGAGGCTTAAAGATGAGAACAACAAACTGGGGCGACAATTGGTAGTTTCTAAAGAACATGCTGCTAAATTAGCAACTAATTGTCAAGATGCAACAATGAGGGAAATTATGACACTTAAGAAGATACAGTCTTGGGAAAGAGAAAAGCAAACACTTGCTGAGGAGCTTGCTGCTGAAAAGCACAAGTTCTTGCATCTCAACCGGGAGTTGGAAGAAGCTAAAGAGCGCCATGGCCAAAGTGAGGTAATGTCAATTAAGTTTACAAAACTTAACTGTCTCATTATTTTTCTTGTTTTCTGTCTTGCATGTTTTTTGAATCTGTTTCAGACAAACACTACTCGATATTCTTTCCCATTTTTGTTTGAGATGCTCTTCATTTTTTTGAATATTGATTAAGGAACAGCCTAACAATTACTGGATAATCTTTGTCAAATATAAATTAGTATGATATATGGGTAATATACTGATGTAAATGTAAACTAGAATTACCCGGCATAACATCAGCGGTGACTAATAGCATTAGGGTATGGTAAGTTGATTTGATCCTACACAATGTGTGCTTCTGTGTATTTTTCCGCT
Source organism: Curcuma longa (assembly GCF_044706935.1). Lineage (NCBI taxonomy): Eukaryota > Viridiplantae > Streptophyta > Magnoliopsida > Zingiberales > Zingiberaceae > Curcuma > Curcuma longa. The sequence goes on from NC_133866.1 coordinate 4,157,426, forward strand.
CCTGTGGACTATTCTGAGATTCAAATGATAGAGACTTAGCTTGTTTATATTGTGGGATCAATGATCGCATCAAGCTTTTTTATAGTGTCTTTACTTGGATGGAAATAGATAAGAGAATGGAATTTAATTCCATCCATTTCCTCCCAAATCAGGCAGAAATATTCAGAAACGAAATTAACACATCCAAAAAGTGAGGGTATTTCTCTCCCTTCAAATTCAATTCCATCAAAGTCAGCAAGATAAATATAATACTGTAATAGAGTAAAAACAAACATACAATTTCTATAAATTTCTTTTCTATTAAACCATTTCATTTCTCATAATTTCTTCCCTTTAAATAAATAGAAAATTAAAGAAAAAATGGAAATTCAAAAAATGAAATATAAGGAATTAACATGTATCTATCTTATTATATTGGTTATATTGTTTGGAGAATTTTATTCTTTATTAAAATCACCTTAAATTTGTAGTCCTATTGGTCTCTCCTTTTCAAAAGTCACAACTTAGTGGGCACATGGCAACACCTCTTGACACTCATTCATCGTCTTACCTCTTTAATTTCTCCTTGAATATAAGGATCTTCCTCTAATCACAACAGATGGCTATGCAACATTGAGTGGCTAACCATTGGCCACCACAATGACCTGACTCAAATACTCATATAACGAAGGTTTTAAAAAAGAATACGCAAGCGGTATGAAGTCAACTCCTTATTAGGGAATAGGCGGTATGTTGTCGCATATGTGGTTTGTATTAAAATATTCTATAAATTATTTGTATGGATAATAATTACTTCACATATGAAAAAAATGCATGCCATCAAGCTAATCAAAACATATTTACCATACAAGATTATATATGAACCAACACCGTCCACATCCATGCATGTATTTGCACGTGTTTATATTAATTAACAATGTGGTTATATCATATATGGCATTGCATTGGTTAATTATTTTACTAACAAAGAGTAAGTTTATTCTTTGTTAAACTTACCTTAAGCATCTATTTCCTTGAAAAGATAAAGAATGGATTGGGAGCGAACAATGAGTTGATCAATCCTATATCTATTGTTTCCTTTCATGAATAAAGAGAGAAGATAAATATTTGTAAAGTTAAATTTAAACATGCATCCTATGTAATTCATCCATCCTAAATTAGATGGAAGCTAACAACTCCTTTTTATTACTAAAAAGTGATTCATCATCTTCATTTTAACTCATCATTCCAAAATCAAACGGAAAGCTAGTAACTTTTTTTATTATTATTAAAAAGTGATTTACGAAGGGGAATCTTGGCGCAACGGTAAAGTCGTGTAACCTGGTGGTCACGAGTTCGAGTCACAAAAATAGCCTCTTATAATACAGGATAAGGCTGCGGATAATAAATCCTTCCCTGTGACCTGTATTGGCATGAGTTTTGTGCATCGGGCTATCTTTTATTAGAAAGTGATTCATCTTCTTTCATTTCCATCGATAAGGAGATAATTCGAAGGATAATTTTTCTTCATCCCTCGTTAATTTTCCATCTTTTCAATACACTTCAAATTTGTCGTATTTCCAAGAAAATAAGGCCTACATTTTTATCCTATTGGCTTCTTCTCTTTTCAAAAGTTACTATTCATAGAAGGCACATCACCTCTGCTTGACCATCATTGCCATTTTCCCTTTATAATCTTTATCTTGAATAAAAGACTTCCTCTAACCATGCCTAGTGGAAAAGGAGTACATTCATTGAATTCTTGATGAAGCAACAACTTCGAGCAGCTAACCGTTATGCACCATAATGACACAACTCAAATTATCATTTAGCCATGGGTTTAAAAGGTGTATGACACTTATTATGTGGTCAACCTACTTCATAGCATAATGAAATCCATCTTAAGAAAAAAAATTATAAATTATTTACATTGATGAAAATTGCTTCACACATGTATAAAAAAGTAAATTAACAAGCTGTTGATCATTATATATGGGCAAATTGAAGCCAATTGTGCATGCTACATGTGGGTGAGCAAAAACCCCAATCAAATTGATTTGACCTGACCCCAGCTTAATCTGACTAAAAATTTTGGATTATGTTGGTTTTGGGCGAGTTCATAGTTAGAAATGTAATATGCTTTGGACTTCAGATATGGATATATCTAATTCAATATACCAATTAACTCGACTTGTAGATATAATTTACTAAAAATTTAATTATATATATACCATTAGATATCCTTGTTGCTAATTAATAGTTATTATTTGCTCCATGTAATGTGTAGATTAATTGAAATTAGTAATAGCATTAATATTAACGAAAGGGTACCATTAAAAAAAATTAAAAAATTGTATGCTTTGAATCTTGAACTACCTTGTACAATATATATGTTTATATGTCACATGTTGATATATAATGGCATGGTGTTAAATGTCTTTTGGTTTTTTTAGTTATGGATTTTTAACTTAGAACATTGGAATTTTATTTTTTGTTCTATGAAATAGGTTTTCTATTTCCATTAATATGTTCATAGTCTGGCCTTCTGACCTCATTCTAAAATCTGATAATAGATCTGACCTGATTCAGGTTGGGTGGAACCTAACATGCTTGGTTTTAGATAAGGTTTTGACATTTCAGGTCAAAATTTTCTTGATTGAATAAACTTACATCGCGACCCATACCGTAAATGTCAATGGACTGCTTTCTAAAGCCACACATTTGGTTATGTCATTGTTGAATGGTATGTTACATCAACAGAAGTATGCTTTACTTGTGAACAAATCGTAATAGAATAATTCCGAAATCCTAGAATCATATAACTACTAAAAACTTGCCTTTAAAACAACGATAATTATAAGAATTCACATCTCTTATCGGGCAAGATCTTCTTAATTGGCATGTTTTTAAATTCCATGTGTGCTTACATACAGATATATATTATTCTGGATATATTTATAACTGGCGTTGAAGTCATTTATCAAGGAAAACTAGTTTATGTTATAGAAGTGGTCAATGAGAAGAACCACAAGATGCAAAGTTAATTTGACATAGATATAACTCCAATCAAAATTTAATTACATAATTACATATATAGTAAAAATGTCCATTAGTCATCCCTGTCTCTAATTTATAGTAGTAATTTACTCTCTGAAATTTGTACGTACAGAGAGATTGTAATGACATTAATAGTAATGAACTTGTAGGACTGTTATGGTATATGTAGATATATAATTCTAAGACATTAAGTATGTCTTTTGGTAACTTCAGATTTTGAATTTTTATTTATAATATTATAATTTAATTTTGTTGTATGAAATAAGTTTTTGTATTAATATCAGTAAGTCCTTGATATGATCTAAAATCTGATAATTGAGCCAAATTGACTTGGCATGACTTGGGATTAGATTGAATCCACTGTACTTGGTTTTGGAGATATTTTTGGGTCAATTTGCCTTGATCCAAGAATCTTGGTTTGGGTCACATTTTGGTCGAGAACTTTCCCGACCCTAGCCATTTTGACCCCCTAATGCTACATTCAATGTAGTCCCCAGCTATAAATGTCTAAGCAGCCGCTTCCTAAAACCACACATTTCGCTATGTCAATGGTGTGTGTTATTTACAGAAGTAGGCTTTTATTTGTCAACAAATTGTAACATTATATTGTAATTGTGGAATCCTAGAATCAGTGAACTATTAAAACCTTGCATCAAAGGCAATGGTAATTATGAAAAGAATTCGCATTACTTTGTGAAATTCTTTTAAATTAGCATGTTTTAATTTTTTTTTGTGCGTTTAAGTACAGATGTATTTTCTGGATATACTTTTAACTAACAATGAAATAATCTAGCAAGGGAATTTATATTTTAGGCATCGAAGAAGAACCAGAACAAAGAAACTTTTAGATGCTTGATACCTCTAGCAGTTCAACTTTTTTTCTTTACATTTGTCTTATATCTTGGTTCCATAATTGTTTCTATAATACAATTTCTACGCCATATTTTGCTTTATAAAATGTGGTCATATTGATTTTTTTTAATACAAATGATTCACTGGGAGACAAACGTAACAGGATAGGTGGAAAATTGAAGACAAGGCAAAACAAGATGCCCTCTTGTTGGTTGCTGCAGAAAGGAAGGAAAGTGAACAAATAGAAGCTTCATCCAAATTGGAGGAAGCTGCCTTGGCATTAAAGGCAGAAAGTGATTTACAAAGACACAAAGATGAGATCAGGAGACTTCAAGAACAGATTTCAAAAATGAGGATGGATAGCCATACAAAAGTTCCAGTACTCAGTTGGAACATGAATGCCCATTCTAATATTGAAATATTTGATTCACAGGTATCAGAAAACGAAGTACAGCGTGATAAAGAGTGCGTAATGTGCTTGACTGAGGAAATGTCCGTTGTTTTCCTTCCCTGCGCCCATCAAGTTGTTTGTGAAAAATGCAATGAGTTGCATGAGAAGCAAGGATTGAAGGACTGCCCTTCTTGCAGGACCCCCATTCATCGAAGGATACATGTTCGCTCTATCTAATGCTACTTCTGCAGATACCTTCTTTTGTCTAAAACAACGGTTTGAACTGCTTAATGTGAGGATTGATACTGAACATGGAGGCCATTCCTTTTTTTCCTTTCCATCGATACCTTAAACAATCAGACACACCATTGAAGTGTGAATTCAGACCTACCCTTCCTTTTTATCCTATTACATCTTTCATTTTGTTTCATAAATACATAAATTCATATCAGATTACTATTGCCATGGAAATTGTGGAACAGAAAGGAACATGGTCATAAATGAACTTGGAAATTGAATACATGCTTCATGGCACATTTTAGTCATGAAATTGTTTGGCATAGCTTTGTTACTGCCTTTTGTCAAGTTTTAATTTGTCATTGTTATATACATTCAGTTCTTTGCCAAGTTGATTGTATGATTTGCTTTTACTTTACCCTTCCTTCACTCTTCTACAGGTAGTGTGTAAACTTTATGATCTTTGATGGTAGTGCAATGAATTGCTTTTCCATTTGAGGAACTACCTTTGGTTGTATTTAAGATTTAGGTACCAAGCCTGGTTGATTTTTTTTGGATTAGTTTGAGCTGAGAAGCAGGTAAGCGGTATATATAAGTCTGAAGGAGTACGTTAAGGGTTAATATTTAACACAAACAAAGCCAAGTCTTCTGCAGGTAGCTGTTACAATTCATGATAAACTGCAATCTTGAATTTTAATTTTGGTTTGATGAAAACTTTGCTTTGTTTGTGTTAAAGTTAGTAGTTCTGTGAGTGTTAGATTATATTCATTTTGTTTTTATTGGAGTTAATATTTATATCACCGTCAAAACATATTGATCTAGACTCAGCTAAGGTATTTAATTATTAGGATTTATGTTCCATATTTGTGATTGTTCTCTTTTAGTTGAATAATGTAGTTGTATCTTTCTCATCTTGGTACCAAAGGCTATAGGCCTAAGTTTCTCCTTATTATTTCTAATTTAAGGGGGATGTAGTGGCAACCTTCTCTTCCTCTCTTATCACTCTCTAGATAAGTGTTCTTCATCAAACCTTAGTTTTCTAAAGATTTACCTCTGAAGATTTATTGCTTGTGCTTCATGGCATGGCAATAGAGATCCTCTTCATCATCTTGTTGAAGTTTGTCCTTAATGTTGTTCTTATAATGCTAGCCGTCTATCTTGGATGCCCCTCTTCTTTTGCTTTGGCACATTGACTTCACCTCTAGCAAGTCGATGTTGAAATAGTCAAGCTTTAGTTTGTTATCGACAATGGGTACTTCGTTTGAACTCGCATTCATCCTCTTTGAAGTTATAGGATTCGGGGAGATATAATTTAAGTGTTCATAACCAACCGATAGATCCTATGCTAGCATATAGGGGTCTTCCCATGTGTTTGTATGAAGGTCCTCTTCACAAAAAGTTTTCTCTAGTTGAACTTTAGACCTTGACGATGTACCTTAATCTATGGACAACGCCATCTTTTCAACCTTGAGAACTATCAATTTTTACATATTTTATATTCATATCACACAATCTTTTCTCGATCATAATTCACTTTACTCAAAAAGTAGTAGATAAATGTTGACTAAAATTTGAAGTTTTTTGTACCATCAATATTATCAAAATCATCTCTCCCAACTGTTCCAATCAAATCTTAAATTTGATATTAAGATAAATTACTTCATGAGATGGAGTTTGAAACCTAAGCCAATGACTTCTACATTGATATTGAAAGTTACAAGTTACTTTAATGTGCTAGTGACTTGGTCAACAAGAGGGATTAATATTCAAAAGGAACTTGTTGACCAAATCTTCTCCATTATAATCCAATCTAACACCCCAAACAAAACCAAATTATAATCTTCCACCATAATTAATCATATATATGAAACTTCCACAATCAAATCCAATTAAACAGCATGATTTAGAGGGCTAACCAATTTCTACTATTCAATGAATCTATTTCACATGGTTGTAGAAGAATCAATGTTTGAAACTTTCACAATCAAATCCAATTAAACAACATGTTGTGGAGAGGAGAGTTGACCAATTGCATGGCTAGATAAATATAGATTATGGCTAGCCAAAATGGACTTAGACCGATCATTCTTTTCGGTTGCTATGTAATGTAATTAATCTTGCATCCTAATCTTGCTCCTACAGGCATACCGAATTGGTACTCGAATTTGATTTTCACACTATTTAAAGATACAATATTATTTATCAAATCGTCTAGTGAAATAGTTTAATGATTTAAAAATCCATTCATTTTGGTACTAAATATTGTTCGGTATAGTTATTTGATAAATTAATGAAAATATGATGAAAGAAGAGAATATGAATTGAGGAATAATAAAGTTTTAATTTTTGAATGAGATAAATAATTTTAAATGGGATAAATATTTTAGAAAAAAATTATGTATTTTTTAAATTAAAATTTGATATCTCACCAACTACAGGGAGGACATGAAAAGTGATATCTCACCAACTACAGCCATGGCCACGGCTTACCTATAAATACATGTCCTCTTCATTAATCACTACCGGATTAATTAAAACCCTCCTTGCAAGCGTTAATTAATGGCCTCCCTCTTCTTTTCTCCGGCGATCCCCGCCGACGGATTCGTTCCAGCCATCTCCGGCGCGCACTTTTTTGATGAGGTCCACCGTATGATCACCCAATTCTCCTCCCTCTCCACCCTCGAACTCAAGGGCACTGACCTCACCGTCGCCCAAGTCTCCGCCGTCGCCCGACGCTCTGACGTCGGCGTCGCCCTCGACTCGGGCACGGCGCGTGGTCGCGTCGACCGCAGCGCCTGCTGGGTCGCCGACAACCCCGAGCGCCTCGCCGCTGGGTTCGGCACCGCTTCGCACCGCCGCACTAGGCGGACCGCCGACCTCCAGACCGAACTCATCCGCTTCCTCAACGCCGGCGTCATCGGCAAGGAGTCGTCCCTTCCTGCCGGCTATGCCAAGGCTTCCATGCTCGTGCGGGCCAACACCCTGATGCAGGGCTACTCCGGCATCCGCTGGGAGCTGCTGGAGGCCATCGCGAAGCTGATCGACCGCAACCTGATCCCCAAGCTTCCTCTGCGAGGCTCCATCACCGCCTCCGGCGACCTACTCCCGCTCGCGTACATCGCCGGCGCGCTCACAGGGCGGAAGAACGTGCGGGTGGTCACCCTTGAAGGCGACGAGATTACCGCCGCGGAGGCGCTGAAGCGCGTCGGAATCAGCGAACCGTTCGACCTCATGGCGAAGGAGGGACTCGCACTCGTCAACGGCACAGCCGTCGGGTCCGCCGTGGCTGCCACCGTGTGTTACGACGCCAACATCTTCGCCCTGCTCTCGGTGATCCTCTCGGCGATGTTCTGCGAGGCGATGCAGGGGAACCCCGAGTTCACCGACCCGCTGACGCACGAGCTGAAGGGGCATCCGGGGCAGATCGAGTCGGCGGCGATCATGAGGTTTTTGCTCGACGGCGCGACGGAGCTCGGAAGACCGACGAAGCTGAAGCAAGACAGGTACGCGCTGCGGACTTCGCCGCAGTGGCTGGGACCTCAAATCGAGGTGATCGGTGAACCATCGACGTCGACCGCGGCGTTGTCCTCTACGGTGGCAATTTCCAAGGAACCCCCATCGGAGTCTCCATGGACACCATCCGCATCGCGCTCGCCGCGATCGGAAAGCTCGTTTTCGCCCAATTCACTGAGCTCGTCGGCGACGAAACCAACAACGGTCTGCCGGCGAATCTGAGCGCCGGTGCCGACCCCAGCCTCGACTACGGCCTGAAAGGGGCGGAGATCGCGATGGCGGCCTACTGCTCGGAGCTGCAGCACCTGGCCAACCCGGTGACGCCCCATGCGCAGAGCGCGGAGCAGCACAACCAAGACGTCAACTCCTTGGGGCTCATCTCGGCGAGAAAGAGCGCGGAGGCGGTGGAGATCTTGAAGTTGATGATGGCGACGTACATGGTCGCACTGTGCCAAGCGATCGACGTGAGGGCATTGGGGGAGAGCTTAAGAGAGGCAGTGGAGCAGGCGGTGGTGCGATCGGCGAGGAAAACCCTGAAGGGGCTCTGCGAGGAAGAGCTGATCTGCGCGATCGAGAGGCGCTCTGTGTTCTCCTACGTCGACGACGCCTCCGGCAAGTTGCTGCCGGAGCTGAGGGCGGTGGTGGTGGAGAAGGCGCTGCGTCAGGGGAAGGAGGGAGATCGGTCTCCGTTCGAGGCGATCCTGGAGTTCGAGGAAGAGACGAGCAGCGCGCTGAAAGAAGACATCGTCGGAGCAAGGGAGAGGTTTGGGAGAAGGGAGCTGGTAGCCGACGGGAGGAGGAGAGGGAGGAGGACGTGGCCGGTGTACGAGTTCGTGAGGGAGGAGTTGGGAACGGCGATTTTGACGGGGGAGGAGGTGAGTCCGGGGGAGCACATAGAGAAGGTGTATGAGGCGATGGAGGAGGAGAAGATCGGAAAGGTGATCGTCAAGTGCTTAAGGGAGTGGCGAGGAGCGCCCTCCGCGGGTGGCGGGCCACCGACGGCGGCAGCAGTGCCACCGGCGAACTCAGATTAGTACCGTAGCTTCCGCTGCTGGTGAGCTCAAGTCGAAGGCGAGCTTGTACTCTTTCTAGAGGTCAATAAGGACACGTTTGTGTCTATAATTATTGATTTAATAATTAAATTTTTATTAATAAATATATATATATATATATATTTCTTATTTTTATAATTTTTTTTATCTGCTCTAAAAACAAATCATCAATGCTCTACCGTTGCCCCAAAGATAATTATAGACAATTTTAAATAAAAAAGTGACATAGATAGTACTGCGAGATATAACTGAGTTAATTATAACGTAGTAAAATTATAAAAGAGGATAAAGATTCCTAAGATAATTGTATAAGACAATACTCTCTTCCATAAATGATCATGACCAACAGATTTTATGTAGAAACCGACCTTACAGATAGATCGTAGGATCGATTTATTTCCTCAAGATGATCATGGTGGTTCGACCATCAAGATAAACGTAATTTTGCCATAACAAAAGGCTCAACTCAAAAGCCTTTTTTTTTGTTTACAAACAAATGGATGATTCTAACTCAATTAGCACATTCTCATAAATCAAAATGAACAAATGGAGTTCTAAATCTCCACTCGAAATTATGATCATGGGGATGAGACAACCAACAATTGGCCTAACAAACGAATCTACTACATCCCTGGCCTAAACATCTATCATTTTGAGGAATTGAATGCTGGTTGCAACAAGTACAACATAAACAATCATACCATATACCTTACGTTTGACAGGTTGGTCAGATTTCATGTTGTGTTGTTGCTGGACATGCATCTTCTAATAGAAACAGCAAACTCCCCAGCTTTGCGAGGGTGGAGGACGATGGTGCATACTACTAAACATACAATAACACTTGCGGCTATGAACAAAGGGACCTGAGACCTCGTAGTTTTGTTTGAGAATATGTCGACGAAAGAGTTTTGGTAGCGATGCTGCCTGTGGATGATATCGTCGGTCACAAGCAGCACATTGACATCATTCTCAGCGTTGGCCTGCAATGAGTCTGGGAATGAACTCTCTCTTATTGTTTCAGAGTCCTGCAATAAGTTTAAAAGTACACTTCTGATTAGCTAGGGGGAGGGAAAGGAGAAAGAAAGAAATATCAACCTAAGTAAACAAGTAATAAAGATCTGTTTATTTGGATATTTTCCTCCTAATCTCAAGCAAGCAAGCTACAACTGTCAATATCCATGAATTTGAATGATTTTTATCCATATACTTAATCGCGCACCATCCATATGGAGATCTAATCTTTACATTGAGAATATCAAGATAAAATAAAATTTTATTCCTGTATATATAAATAGAAGAGATCCTTTGAACAAATGAATTTATATCATATTAACAACTAGCAGAATAAGCATATACCTCTTAGTAGTTCTATTGCCATAAAAGAGAACTTCCTGAAATATAAACAATTTTACTTCACTAATAATAAGAAACAAAAGATACCACTCTAGTTAGAACAACAAGAAATATTTCCTTGATATAGCAAATTAACATTGAAGAATAGGATCCATAGCATTTCAGATGACTTTTTAAGATAAACAGAAAGACAGACCAACTGATCAAGGATGCCAACTGATATCCACATGATCAATATCAACTTGACAGATAAACCAATTATACTTTCGTTAGTGATCTAAGACATTAATTGTTACTAACGTGATAATACAACTCAAAGAAATAATCAGAAATTACCTGATTTGCAAAGTTGGATTGGAGCATGAGGGATCCAGAAACTGAGTTTCTTGGTTCTACTGCTGATCTGAAATCATAAAGCTTTTCCTGGGAAAGAATTGCTTTTGCATGGTTAAGGTACTCATGAAATCGCTTCAGGTCAGCATTAGAAGTCCAGCTCTCTGGTTTGTCAAATCCTTTAACCAGAATAATATCATCCAGATGACACACTATTACTCGGAGGATGCTTAAGCACTTGTTTGGGAGCAAAAATTTCAACAAAGTAGTTATTCTGTCAACATTTATCAGACTCCAAAAGTGTTCTTTATCTTCTGGATGAGGTGTCTTGAGTACCCATGCAATGTCCAAGAGCAATGTGGACATATAATATTGTCTGGACATAAGAACATTGCATGATACTGAGGAATCAACATGGAACACGAAGTTGCCATCATAACAGGAGCCGGTAAAAACATCTTCGATCCTTTTTAATTCAGAACATATATCTTTGCTACCAACAAGGACAGGGATGAAGTTGGAAAGTCCAGACACATTCTCAACCTACAAAATGATCAAATAATAATTACGCAAAAATAAATGGTTTGCCACTGAAATGATTTAACAAAATAAGCTTTGCAAATGATTGAACCTATGCTAAAGTAGGTGAGTTCTCTGATGATTCTATCAAGGATCCACCAACCAAAGGGACCAGGTTGTGTTATTGGCATTCATTGTATGTGAATGACAAGGTTAAGCTTCCTACATTTATTGATGTGCTATAAGTGGAAAACATGTTATACAGGCGGGGTGTGGAGCTACGATTGATCAGAAGGGTGAAGAATCAAATGAGTTCAAACAGATGTGGAAGTAACCGGTTATCTGAAAGATGAAGTAACCGTGGAGGCTAGTAGAAAGGTCATAGAGATTCCATCAATTTTTTTTTTTAAAAAAAAATGCAGCTTAGAATATTTTTTGATTTTTTCAACTTTTAGTTAACATAACCAAGATGCCTTAAACCAAGTTGGAATTCAAAGCACCTACAACACAAATTGAAAGTCATCTTTTGAAAACTGAACTGAATTGGAGAGATCAACTGAGTTAAATTGGAACTGGAAGCAAAACCAGTCCAGTTCTAACAGATGAAATCTGACTGAACCAGAATTTGACCGAGTTCAACCACAAAGTTAAGAAAATGACAGGGAAACCAGTTTATCTTCTTGTCCAATTTTCAAAACATTGTTTGAAAGCAATAAGTACAACATAGCACCCTGCAATAACCATACTAGTGTCTGGACAATCATTTCATGCAACCTAAACCTTACTCAACTACTAATACTGCTATTTCTTGGAACTAATTACACAATTCATTGAGATAAAATACACCTGCCATATATACTCCGGATTTGACTGTAGGAAATTAAAGCTGACTTTTTTAGAAATTACAACTTAGCTTCTTGGGACTATATTTTTTGGAATTACATCTTGTTGGACTACTTAGAACCAAGGTTTAAAATATCGAGCCGTGCCGGAGTTTCGGTCCCGGACCGGATACAGTTTCGGTACCGTATCGTACCGTGCCGGTATAGTTTCGATATTTTTAAAATATAAAATATATTAATTAAAATTAAAAAGTTAATATAAATATTTAAAAATAAAAAATAAAATTTTTGATAATTTTATAGGATTTAATAAAGCCTATTTAAATTATCCCAAATTATAATTTTGAACTATAGCTAGGAATTGATTATTAAAATCCAATTAATACCTAAGTTTAAAAAAAAAAGGAAAAATGATCGCGACGCGGTGCGGGCGGCTGCGCGGAATGTCGCGGGGCCCCGGCGGCATCGCCGGCCCCGGGCGGCGCCTCCGTCGGCATCGCCGGCCCCAACTTTTCCCCGATCTCGGCATGCGCGGGCGAGATCGCGAGATCGCGACCCTCCGGACGCGGCCGTGTGGTCTCGCGACCCCTCCGGCGCCGCCGCCGGGGTCGCACGACCACTCCGGCGCGGTCGCCGGAGTCGCGCGACTCTGGCAGCTGGGATGGGCTGGTGCCGGGCCGTGCCGGTGCCGGTCGGCGGGTGGAACGAAAAGTTTCGCCCGTTTCGACCGGCTCGGCACGAGATTTTAAACCCTGCTTAGAACGATAACCACATCTGGTTGGAAACTTAAGTGATTTCTTGGAACTATATTAGGATTAAATACTTTTTAATCTTTTCAGAGTTTTATACTTTAAATGGTTGACTACTTCACTTATATTTTCTAATGTAATTGAATAGGGAGTCTACATTGTTCTTTTGAGTTGTATATAAGGGGATGGACTCTAAGCATTTGTATCTCAAATGATAACTCCTCAAATACATATTTTTCATAGTAAGATTTCTTTTTTGTTCTTGTCTTCATTTTTGAGGCAATTACTCCTTTTTGGTTGTCTTTCTCCACATTTTATTTCTTTTTGAAATCTCGAGTCTGTTGGTGCAATAGTTGCCCCAAGTGCATTGAGTTTCAATGTTTGGCTGCAACAGAAAGGGACACATCAGGCCAAACTGTCCAAACCTGAAAAAGGAAAATGAGTCAAAAGACAAGAGGAAGAAGGACAAAAGTAAGAAGAAGGAGGTGATAGTGGCTCAAGCCAAATGGGACGATTCAAGTAGTGAATCATCATCCGATGATGAAGAAGCGTGCCACATCACAAGACACATGGCGCTCATGGCACGAAGAGGAGAATCAGATATATTTTTGCTTCCGCTAATCTCTGTGCAGAGAAAGAACAAGAAAAATCGAGAAACGCTATTCACCCCCCCTCTAGCTATTCAACCGATCCTAACAGAGTCATCAAAATATTTTCTATATTTAGGTGAAGACATTTTTACATTAACACCCAGCAAGGGCATCAATAGCCTTAATTCTTGTCAGGCAGTCACTTGACTGAGTGCCACTTGGCTGAATTGACTCAAAGCACTAGACTAGATGTTCTGTCATAAGCATTTGGACAATTAGATCGAGTACCACCTAGGGGAGAGCCTCATAATCCTTGGGTTAGATGATTACTATATGGTTACTTAGCAACAGAAAGTTTTAAGATATGGAGATCTATGCCAATAATTATCCATAATTTTATGGGGGAAAGAAGGGAAAGGAACACGAGTCCACCAGTAAAAAGTCAAATTAATTAGAATATACTTGGAAAGTATTATTCTGGAAATAGAAATAGTTTTTTTATTTATTGGAAAGTAAGGAACATTGAATTTCTTGCAGTTTTTGAATTCATTAAAGCAAGTGCACCTCAACAAAAGCAGGGCCAAACACTTCCAGATCAGTGTGAGTCACTTTTATCCGGAACATCTCATGTTCAGAACAGGTGATTTGCTGTACTTCATGTTTTAAATATTTCCCACAAAAGGATAACAGAAGCCTGCAACATAAGACATTTTTATTAGAACAGCTTAATTCTTGTGCAAGGAAGTACCAGCTAGTGAAACATTTAAATTGCTAGATCTACAATGAAAAAAATTTAGGAAATGTCAGGGTAGTCAAGCAACAGTCATTCCAATTGCAAAAAACCCATACGTGAACAAGAGTAGCACTTGCAGAGGTATTTTCATTTTCCATACATGGTCTGAAAACTGGGAATACTCCAAACAAAAACTCCAATTCTCACTTACATTGCACAACTGACATCAAAAGAATTCATTCTGAACTTGAAATTATTTGGAATGAATTTCCAAAAGGACAATAGAAATGGATAAACATAAAGTTGAGAATGTCAATAACTAAGAAACTTCACTATGCACTAAAGCTATTATACCATAACAATCAGGTAGTACATAGCAAAAATTGTCAAAGCAAGTAGACTACCGAAATTTAGGCTGCCGAAGATTACTGCCACATGCAACAAACTCCAGTGGTTTCCCAGCTTCCAAGTAAGCTGGATAGACATAATGAAGCCTCGGTGGCCGAACCTCCATCTTGATATTTGTTAATGTTGTGCCGTCTGAACAATATGTATCAATTTTAAGGAAATATGAGAATGTGATCATGATTCATTAAACTTGTCAATTTTCAAAGATTCCATGGAAATCATGATGTATCTTTTGTTATTTATTTTCTATTGTTAAACAATCTAGATGGTAGTTCTCACTTATAACTTTTATGCTATCAAAGTTCTAATTTGTTAATTCTTTGTATATTTGAGATGTTTCTTTTGTATGTTCATTATAAAACAAATTCAAAAGAAAATATATGGATTTGGATAGACAAAAGTTAGCCAATACTAGTTAAACAATATATTGGAGTATACTATTCTATGAAATCTGACCAATAGCTAGTAACTAGAACTTCTTGAAGGGAGCTCCGGATTCAATAAAATCTAGAAACTTATTAGTAAATATACTTTGAGTGAACACTAATGTGTGAGAGAGAAAGCATCAAGTATATAAAATCTCAGTTAATCATCAAACTTGGGTACGAGTATCCAATACAAGTACGGAATCTTAGTCTACAACTCCTCATTTTTATGGACGTTTACTAACATGGTCGATGGAAGTGTTTGTGCTGATGAGTGAGAGTACCACCTACCTGACATTATTAGGCGATATATGAAAGGTCCATGTGTTAGAGATAAAAATACAGTTGGGTCTTTCTAATATCTAAAGCTTTGAGAGAAATAATTACTCAATTAATTACCAGTTGCATTAGTTAATTCCAGTTAATAAATAGTTATGCCACATTATTGGTGTCAATTAAAAGACAAAAAAAAGCTATTAAAGTCAGGTGAGGTAAAATTTATGACAACGTATAGGGATTAAGGAGTCCTACCTTGTAGAACATGAATGATTGTGTTGCTGAGATAAATAAGAAAGCTTCCTCTTCCCAGCAGGAGACTTCCAGGTTGATTAATCAAGTCTCTCACACAATGATCTGCATCTTGAGTTATCTGATAGGAGAAAATGATTCTAATTTTGTCAATAAACCCAACTGCAATTTCTGATAATTAATATTGGAACTGAAGAATGTATCAAAATAGGAAGCATGATCATTCAAAAAGAGTAAATGAGAAATAATTTCAAGCTTATGATAGATAACCAAAAATCGACTACTGTTAAGAAATTTAAGATAAACTTTGTAATTTTTATCAAGTATAGGACGAACACAATGTTTTACAAGCTCCTAAAAGATCAAAAGAAATTTTAGAATTTCAGTATTGACAAAAAAAACGTCAGTTAGATAATGGTTCTTTAATTCTCTAGTTTGTGAAGCTGTTCCAACTAAATGGAATCGTATTTACTCATTATAGAAATAATATCAGATTATCTCCAAGTTCCAAGTATCTTGCAGCAATATTGCTAATTGCATTATATTGAAACTAAATTTTAGTGATTGTTTTTTCTCTTCATTCAATATATAACTAACTTAGTAGATTGTGCATTATTTTATAATTAATAGCTATTTGTTTATCAATGAAAACATTTGAGAATATTTTTCTATCCTCCTTGTCTATCTTCAACCTTCTACTAATTTTCCAAGAAGAGTGATGACTTTCAAAAGTTTTATATCTACAGCTAATCATTCTTTAGTTTGATGGTCACTATGACCATTAGATCATGCTCATGGAGAATTTTTAATGTCCAAAGAGTATAAAAAGATCGTAATTTCTGGAATAGGAGAACCAACAAAAGATGTTGAACTTACAAATACGCAAAAGATAGAGCATGAAACATTGAAATTGACAGATACTAAAGCAAAGAAATATATCTTTTAAGTTATTGATCACTCAATCCTTGGAAATCTGTCTCTATAAGATACTGTCAAAATTATTTGAGATTCCATAAAGAAAAAAAAAACCAAGTTATATAAATAGTTAATGTTGATTAGTTAGTGGACTATAATTAAGGAGTTAGTAGGTCATGTATTAGCATATAAATAGACTATTTATTTATCAACTAAAAGGGGTGAGAAATTATTTTTATCCTCCATGTCTATCTTTGACCTTCTATTGTTATGTAAAACTCTTTAATTTTAATACATTAATCTATGCCATTCATGCATTTTTGGTGACTAATTTGTTGGAACTTATTATTTATTTGAAATTTTTTTTTGTAATACCATTCCTTACTTCATCCATTAGAATTAACACCCCTATATATATGTTATTATATCATATGCTAATTGCTAATCGTCATATAATTATCTATTTATGGCTGAACAATTAATAAGTTTTAGATTTTTTTAAATTATAATTGTAATTAATAGACGTTGTAATAGATATAAAAGAATAAATAAAAAATAATGAACTAAATCTAATAACAGAATATTGTTCTCATAAGATTTATTCTTAATTACTATTTAAAAATATTCAGTATCATATTTTTTTTATAATATATTTATTGGGTTAGTTAACGAATTATATATATTATCCGGTGACTCGCTCAAACATTAGAAATAAGACTATTATGGATAAAAAAAATTAATAAATGATTTTGTACTATATTGTTACCTAATTGACGTTGTAATTAATATATGTAAAATAAATAACCGATTCCTTCTCAATTATAATAATATTAATTTATTCTTTAATTGCTCTTCTCATCTGTTAAACCCTGAATACGTACGCTCGCTTGATGGACCACAACGAGTGCCGGCGCGAACAGGAAGGGACGCCGGCGGACCGCCTCACTTCCCTCCACGACGACCTCCTTATCTCCATCCTCTCCTTCCTCTCCATCAAGCAGCGGGTCGCCCTCTCCGCTGTCTGCTCCCGCTTCCGCCGCCTCCTCCCCTCCATCCCCCGACTCGACGCCTTCCGCCTCGACGTCGGGTTTCCCTTCGGCGGCGTCGACGTACACAAAGAGCTCACCTTCCCCCGTGCTCTGATTCACCAATGCCACGTCAACTTTGGCGATGTCGCGTATATACCCAAATCCCTCGTACAGTTGGTCTTCGACAACCTCGTCGAGGTGGGCGTGCAAAACCTCATCATCGAAGAAACCTCCGACAACGAGAGATGGTTGAATGTCAGCGGCAGGGATTGCTGCTTGTTTGACATCAAGTCGCTGAGGATCCTCTCCTTGGACAACGTCCAGGTGTTTGAATACTTCGATCGCCCCGTCACGCCCTTGGGTTGCGCCTTCCTCACCTCCCTCAAAATGGAATCATGCTTCCTTCGCGATGATTTCCTGCGCAACCTCCTCGCCTCCTGCCCCTTCCTCGAGACTCTGCAACTCATCCGTTGCTGTGCGATCGGGCTCAACACGGAGAAATTAAGCTTCCACTCCGCCTCCATCAAGCATTTAATCGTGTTTCAGATCGACATGCTTCCCTCCATCGACACCATCGATGTCCGCGCCCCACAACTCGAGTCGCTCATGGTGGACGTCGTCACCACGCTTCGCATAGAAGCCCCCAAGGTCCGGAACGCGTCGTTCCTTGTTGCCCTCGAGCCGCAGGCAGATCCTCCAGGTGCATTGATGGAGCTTTTCGGAGCTTCTTTTCGAAGGCGAAACTGCTTGGCTCTTGCTGAATTCTATCAAAATCCCAAACGTGAGAGAAGATCGATAGTTCGATCGATCAAGCTGACCTTGCTTAATTTTCATGCATGTATACTCTCTTTGATTGATATATATACATCTATGCTTAACGAAATTTGCTTTAATTGACAGATATTAGCAGCAGAAGGAATTGATCAAGTTAATTCTCTGAATTACCAAGAGGACGCCATGATCTTCAAGCTCGACTTCACTTTGAAAGATCAGTCGTCGACTACGATATTAACCAAATTGCTGAAGAAATGTAATGACTGCAATACTAAGTTTGATATACATGTAGATCCTACGCGAATGCAGATGATGAGCAGCACTGAAAAAGCAAGGGAAGACAAACACTTGCTCCATGGCTCGACAGGATTGGAATTGATTAACTTACAAATGAAGATGTCGAAGAGGACATTTGAAATGCTTCTCTCAAATAGAAAGAAGATGAACAAATTTAAGGATACGGGATTGGAAATGTTGAGAAGGCGCATCAGCAAGGAGCAGTTGGTGGATATATTAGCATCTGAGGAGTCTCTGTTCCAAATATCTTCTAGTATTGATAACTGTATTGAAATGAAAATTTAATTTTTTAATTAATTTTCAAAAGAGTAAATTATGGTGAGAAGTTTCAACAATCGGTGCTTATGGTGAGCTCGTGACAACGACCATTATTAGAACATCTTGAGGCCCCATTCTCCAGTTCTGTCTATTGAGAAACTTCAACAATTAGTGCTTGTGGTGAGCTCGCGACAACGACCATTGCTAGAACATCTCGAGGGCCCATTCCCTTAGCAGCTTCCATTTGTTCAAAGCAATCTATATTTTTTATTGAATCACCCCCTCTCTCTTGTGTTGGTGATGTTCCTTGTGCCAAAGCAAAGCCATGGAGGTTTGCAATTCCACCGCCTTGTACCTGAATGTTTGTTGAACTAGGTCAATGGATGCCACCAAGAATTGTGAGGTCGATTGTTTATCACCCAAAACTTCACCCCATATGTTGACATTTTAAGCAAAACTTGAATTTAAATTCAAAGAATATGAGAAGATCTACCTCCTTGCCTCTGAAGGAGGACCATTGGGATGGTTACAGACGGCTCCTGCATTATATCCACCTCCACTAAAAAAAATGATAAATCCCAATTAACCCCATTGATTATCTCTGATGAGGTCGATTGTTTATCGGCCACCAGAGTAAATCGGAAAGTACACGCAACGATATCAGACGTCCAACATTTTGATTGCGCTCAAAACTTGAAGGAAAATTCCTACCCAGGCACGCAACGGCCGTAGCTGGGGATCTACCTCCTTGCCTCTTGTGACAACCTGGGATGGTTATAGACGGCACTCTTGCGGGGACTATATCCACCTCCACTAGTACCCTTACATAATTGATTTGATTTAATTATCGAGTCATCTAATCAGTAAATAATGGTCGACCAATGTTGAAAGTCAACTTGCTCAAGGTACAAACAGTCCAACTCTCAAGTGGCAGGTTGAATATTTGCACCCATACTGGTAGTTGTTGTAATTCTTCCCTCTACAAAAAGAATCATGTTGGAAGTGGCTTCAGGTATAGAGGACAACCCATTGCTCCATAAGGTCCTCCACTCATGACCCTTTCTCATAGTCCTCCATAGAATGGAATTTGAAGATAAGCCACATCATTTTGTGAATGTTTATATCATACTTAACATTCCATTGCGTAGCCATGGTGATACAGCAGAAGCCTACAGTTGTCATGTGGCCCGAGGTCTTGGATGATGTTGAGCTATTTATCAAAATCAAGAGGGATTAGACGAATCTTAAGGGATAGCAAGTCGGCAACCACAAGCCCTGACCTTGGCCTCAAGCCCAATACCCGACCTTGGCCTCTACTCGGTATCGAGCATCAACCTCTTTTTAATCTCAAACTCCGAACTCGGACTCTATTCGATCTTGGGCATCGACCTCATCTCAGCTTCGAACCCCAATCCCAACCTCTACTTGGTTTTGAGCGTCGACCTCTTCTCAATCTGGGGCCCCGACCTCGGCCTCTATTCGGTCTCAGACATCAATCTCATCTCAACCTTAAGCCTCGACCCCAGCCTCTAGTGGTCTGGGGCGCCAACCTCTTTTCAATCTCGGACTCCGATCTTGGCCTCTATTTGGTCTCGAGCATCGATCTCATCTCAACCTATGGCCCCGACCTCGACATCTACTCTATCTCGAGTGCTAACCTCTTCTTAGTCTCGGGCCTCGACCTCAACCTCTAATTAGTCTTGGGTACCGATCTCATCTTAGCCTCGGACCCCGACTCCGGCCTCTACGCGGTCTTGGGTGCCGACCTCATCTTAGTCTTGGACTCTGACCTTGACCTCTAGTCGATCTCAGACACCGATCTTATCTCAACCTTGGGCCCCGACCCTGACCTCTACTCGGCCTGGCATCGACGTCTTTTTAGCCTCCCGACCTTGATCGATATTCGGTCTCGGGCATCAATCTCTCAGCCTCGGGTATCCCTTCGTTCGCTTCTAGGTTTCACCTATGAAACTGGTTCACCCACAAGACTATGTAACCCTGGGATTGTTTCGCCAGGACTGTTTCACCTGAAAAAGAAGTGAAATATCCTGAAAGACATGGACTCTTAAAGCATGTATATCAGAGTATATATACCATAAACGGTAACATGTATTTCAAAACAACTCTTAAACAGACATTGATGTTTCAGAGATTGACACATGAGTAACTCTATAAAAGGTTGCCCCTCCTCGGGCACAAGCATGCACATATGAAATTCTAATTTTTTCCAAGCCCTTAAGCTCCTACTTCTCACAAAATCCTAACTTGAGCGTCGCAGTGGCTTACCGAGATCTATCCCGATGTCATTCTAATCATCTTTTAAAGTATTT
Source organism: Curcuma longa (assembly GCF_044706935.1). Classification (NCBI taxonomy): domain Eukaryota; kingdom Viridiplantae; phylum Streptophyta; class Magnoliopsida; order Zingiberales; family Zingiberaceae; genus Curcuma; species Curcuma longa. The sequence goes on from NC_133866.1 coordinate 4,178,589, forward strand.
TTCAAATATCTTCATCCCTTCCAGCGATTATCATTGCACTGTGGGAGAATTTTACTATGTTGAGGTTATTATTATTATTATTTTGCACCATCAATTTAAATCCAAGTTCTTAGATTGTTTTTCTTTAAATGCAGGTATGTAACTCTTTCAATTGACTAATTCCAACTTGGAAATCGACTATTAGCCAATCCGAGAAGCAAAAATGGATGCTAATAGAACAGTTCAATGTCACCAATGATTCGAATTTCACGGTTGTTCAAATGTTCAGTATAAAATTCGAATTCTCGTTTATTATAAGAAGTAACTCCTGTTTTTACCATTGCACTATGCCCTAGGAGTCGAGGTCTTAGAACATGAAGGACGACATGATCTTCAACTCAACTTCAATCTGAAAATCTATCATCGACTATGATATTATCCGAGTTGCTCAAGAAGTGCAATGACTATCTCAACTACGACATACAAGCATATTCTATATGTATGGAAAACAGCAACAGGAAACAGCAAGGGAAGACGACAAACACGCTCCATGGTCATAATCACTTTTAAAATATTAAAATATTTTTATCAATTTAATTAAAAATTTTTAAATTATATCAAAATCACTTTAAAACAATTATAAAAGTTACTAAGTACACGATTATATATAAATCTAAAATTTTAAAATTTAAATCCTAAACTCTAAAAATCTTGAATCTTAAACCAAGAATACTATTATATCAAAATACTTTATATCAATTTGATAAAATTATTTAAATTTTATCAAAAATAATTTAAATAGATCAAAATCACTTTTAAATAATTATAAAAGTTATAAAATAGTTATTACAATATTACAATAATAATATATTAATTGTGACACATTATAGCAGTTAGAGTGCTATAATGTGATTGAGTGATTGTCATTGTTTTTTCTCTTCGTTCAATATATAACAAACTTAGTAGATTGTCCATTAGTTTATAATAGCTATTTGTTTATCAATGAAATACATTTGAGAATATTTTTCTATCCTCCATTGTCTTTCTTCAACCTTCTACTATTTTTCCGAGAAGAGTTATAAATACACAAAAGATAGAGCACATGCTCAGACAGATGAAACTGAAAGATACTAAAGCAAAGAAATATATCTTTTAAGTTATTGATCACTCAATCTTTGATAATCAGTCTCTATAAGATATCGCCAAAGTTATTTGAGATTCCATAAAATAAAAAATACCAAGTTATATAAATAGTTAATGTTGATTATTTAGTAGACTATAATTAAGTAGTTAGTAGGTTATGTATTAGCATATAAATAGACTGTTTAATTATCAACAAAAAGTGTTGAGAATTTTTCTTATCCTCCTTGTCTATCCTTGATCTTCTACTCTTTAATTTCTATGCCATTCAAGCATTTATATATATATATATATATATATATATATATATATATATATATAGAGAAATGCGCATCGGCTTCCTACGCGTCCGTGCGCGCCGACCGCCGACCTCCACGTGCTTCCGCCGTACGTTCATCGCTGTCCGACCACTAACGACCGCCGGACCGGACCCGTTGGAACCACGATTCGCCGACGCACATTTCGGCATCGGATTTCGGCCGGATTGGGCCGGAATCCGGCCAGAATTCCGGCCGAAACAAGGGCAACAGTGCCTGACGCCACTGTCGGCCGGAATTCGGCCGGATTCCGGCCGAATCGGGGTCGGACTCCGGCCACCTCCGGACCGCCTGCGAGTTGCGGTTCCATCGGGCCCGGTCCGGCGACCGACGGTGGTTGGACGGCGATGAACGGGCGGCGGGAAGCGGCGAAGGTCCGAGGAGAAATACTGTGCAATCGGACGGCTCGGATCGGGCGATCGGACGGACGGACGGCTCGGATGGAGGCGCTCACAGGGCGCGCAGGAAGCTGTCGCCCAGGATAGCAAAACTATATATATATATATATATATATATATATGCCAGACAAATCCCTAGTCCCTGATTTGACTTGATTTTGGTCCTTCCAGATCCCCATTTAGTCTCTCAGTTTGGTATCCTTGATATGAGACTTCCTTATCTAGTCATGGTCCAGTTAACCAACTAGGAGTTTTTTTTTCTTATCTAGCCATAGTACAACTGATCCACTAGGGCTTTACCTTGTCTAGCCATGGTCCCTAGGACTTTTCTTTGTCTAACCTTCAACTAAGACTTCTTTACTAATCATCTGGTCCTCACTAAACTTCTCCTTGCTTCATCTAGTTAATTTTGACTTAATTAGACTTCGTACTCTTTCAAACATCAAGTCTTGTGGAACCTTTGATCAAATTGACTCGATTTAGATGTATTATCAAACATTGAAACTCTAAATGCAAATTGACTAGCATACTTCCCCACCTCTAGAAATATAGAAAATTGAGCTCAGAAAGAGTGAGTTTAAAGAATTTAATGTGGAGAGCTAATTAAGAAACTAAGCTTGGAAGTAAGAGCTTGAATAATTGAGCCTAGATTATATGTATCATCAATCTTATTATCAATTGATATGACAAAATTTCATATGTCTGTAGCCAGGTTTTTTTTGGAGGTTGATGGTCGAGTGCTCCTTTTGCTTTTCATATCAAGTTAATGATTTTCTATCTAACGTCTTCTACAAAAAGGTGGATCCGCCACCTTAGCGGCCCCACACGGTCGGCCCCACGACCATCTGTGAGGAGGTAAATCGAGAAAGTGCCTTTTGCTTTTCATATCAAGTTAACCAACTCACCTATGCCCTTGGGGCGTCTATCTAACGTCAATACATAGTCAAAGGGTGTCGATTATAGTCAGTGGAGCTTCAAATTTAAAAGTTATTTTGTGATATTTAAAGACTTTTTGATTTTATATTGATATCATAAATTTTCATCATGTAATATTTATTTTTTAAAAAATTTAAATGTTTTAAATAATTATTTTTTATGGAGTAATTAATAGTTTAAATAATTATACTCTTAAATTTTAATATTTACACTCATGAAATATAATTATCATATTTAGATGAGATTTATCATTATATGTTTAAATTAAAATATTATTATTATGTATTTTGACTTTTTTATTTAATTATTTTATTAAAAAATAAAATAATAATATCACATAGTAAAAAATCAGATTAGGTTATCGAATTATTCCGGTTGGACGTCCAAATTTGAGTTTGAATTTATAATTTTCAATTTGGTTTCGGTTTAAGTCGAATTCAAATTTTTGTTGTTGTTGTAATATCCTTCCTTGTGATCCATCAGAATTAACACTCATAATTATTATATCATATGCTAATTGCTAATGGTCATAATTATCTATTTATGGCTGAACAATTAATAAGTGTAAGAATTTTTATTATAATTGTAATTAATAGACGTTGTAATAGATATAAAAGAATAAATAAAAAATAATGAACTAAATCTAATAACAGAATATTGTTCTCATAAGATTTATTCTTAATTACTATTTCAAAATATTTAATATCGTATTTTTTATAATATATTTATTGGGTTAGTTAACGAATTATATATATTATCCGGTGACTCGCTCAAACATTAGAAATAAGACTATTATGGATAAAAAAATAATAAGTGATTTTGTACTATATTGTTACCTAATTGACGTTGTAATTAATATATGTAAAATAAATAAATTCCTTCTCAATTAATAACCAATCCTTCTCAATTATAATATTATTTATTCCTTAATTACTCTTCTCATCTGTTAAACCCTGAATACGCTCGCCTGATGGACCACTACAAGCGCCGGCGCGAACAGGAAGGGACGCAGGCGGACCGCCTCACTTCCCTCCACGACGACCTCCTTATCTCCATCCTCTCCTTCCTCTCCGTCAAGCAGCGAGTCGCCCTCTCCGCTGTCTGCTCCCGCTTCCGCCGCCTCCTCCCCTCCATCCCCCGACTCGACGCCTTCCGCCTCGACGTCGGGCTTCCCTTCGGCGGCGTCGACGTACACAAAGAGCTCACCTTCCCCCGTGCTCTGATTCACCAATGCCACGTCATCTTTCCCGACTATATACCCAAATCCCTCGTACAGCTGGTCGTCGACAACCTCGTCGAGGTGGGCGTGCAAAACCTCATCCTCGAAGAAACCTCCGACGAAGAGAGATGGTTGAATGTCAGCGGCAGGGATTGCCGCTTGTTCGACATCAAGTCGCTGAGGATCCTCTCCTTGGACAACATCCAGGTGTCTGAATACTTCGATCGCCCCGTCTCGCCCTTGGGTTGCGCCTTCCTCACCTCCCTCAAAATGAAATCTTGCTTCCTTCGCGATGATTTCCTGCGCAACCTCTTCGCCTCCTGCCCCTTCCTCGAGACTCTGCAACTCATCCGTTGCTATGCGCTCGAGCTCGACACGAACAAATTAAGCTTCCACTCCGCCTCCATCAAGCATTTAATCGTGTTTCAGATCGGCATGATTCCCTCCATCATCAACATCGATGTCCGCGCCCCACAACTCGAGTCGCTCATGGTGGACGTCGTCACCACGCTTCGCATAGAAGCCCCCAAGGTCCGGAACGCGTCGTTCCTTCTTGCCTGGAGCCGCCAGGCAGATCCTCCAGGTGCATTGATGAAGCTTTTCGGAGCTTCTTTTCGAAGGCGAACCGCTTGGCTCTTGCTGAATTCTAGCAAAATCCCAAACGTGAGAGAAGATCGATAGTTCGATCGATCAAGCTGACCTTCTTAATTTTCATGCATGTATACTCTCTTTGATTGATATATATATATACATCTATGCTTAACGAAATTTGCTTTAATTGACAGATATTAGCAGAAGCAGAAGGAATTGATCAATTTAATTATCCGAATTACCAAGAGTACGCCATGATCTTCAAGCTCGACTTCACTTTGAAAGATCAGTCGTCGACTACGATATTAACCGAATTGCTGAAGAAGTGTAATGACTGCAATACTAAGTTTGATATACATGTAGATCCTACGCGAATGCAGATGATGAGCAGCACTGAAAAAGCAAGGGATGACGAACACTTGCTCCATGGCTCGACAGGATTGGAATTGATTAACTTACAAATGAAGATGTCGAAGAGGAGATTTGAAGGGTTTCTCTCAAATAGAAAGAAGATGAAGAAATTTAAGGATACGCATTGGAAATATTGAGAAGGCGCATCAGCAAGGAGCAGTTGGTGGATATATTAGCATCCGAGGAGTCTCTGTTCCAAATATCTTCTAGTATTGATAACTGTATTGAAATGAAAATTTAGTATTTTTTATTAATTTTTAAAAGAGTAAATTTAGTTTTTTTGGATAAATTTATTTAGTTTTATTAGGAAAAATAAATAGTGTTGTGAATTTATAAAAGGGTATTAGGAATGCATATATTAGTTGCATGAACAAATTAAATTAAGAGTGTTTTTTTTTCCAATTTTCAAGGCCGTATTTGAGTCAAATTCATCCTAAACCCTAAATTTTATTTCCCCCTTAAATCATATATTTTGACTTTTATTACCTCCAAATCAAATTTTGAAATTAAAAAATTGCATTCACTATGTTGTTGTGCAACTAATGTTCTATTTGAATGTGGTGAGAGAAGGTTCATTAACTGAAAAGGAAGGGAGGGAAAAAGAAAGTATTTATATTATTTTTGTTTAGGAGCAAGGAAGTTTATTAACATAACATATATTACCTATATTTGAGAAGAAAGAAAAAGAACGAAGATTAAATATATAAAATTATAAAAATATCCTTACTTCTTAAAATAAATCTATATGTGAAAAAAATATGTATAGCTATGGATGTAACATTTTTCTTGCCAAACTAATCTTGTGAGACCAACATCTGTTAAACCCTGAATTAATACGCTCGATCGCCTGATGGACCACTACAAGCGCCGGCGCGAACAGGAAGGGACGCAGCCGGCGGACCGCCTCACTTCCCTCCACGACGACCTCCTTATCTCCATCCTCTCCGTCAAGCAGCGAGTCGCCCTCTCCGCTGTCTGCTCTCGCTTCCGCCGCCTCCTCCCCTCCATCCCCCGACTCGACGCCTTCCGCCTCGACGTCGGGCTTCCCTTCGGCGGCGTAAACAAAGAGCTCACCTTCCCCCGTGCTCTGATTCACCAATGCCACATCATCTTTCCCGGCGTCTCCTATATACCCAAATCCCTCGTACAGTTGGTCTTCGATAACCTCGTCGAGGTGGGCGTGCAAAGCCTCATCATCGAAGAAACCTCCGACGAAGAGAGATGGTTGAATGCCAGCGGCAGGGATTGCTGCTTGTTCGACATCAAGTCGCTGAGGATCCTCTCCTTGGACAACATCTGGGTGTCTGAATACTTCGATCGCCCCGTCTCGCCCTTGGGTTGCGCCTTCCTCACCTCCCTCAAAATGGAATCTTGCTGCATTAGCGATGATTTCCTGCGCAACCTTTTCGCCTCCTGCCCCTTCCTCGAGACTCTGCAACTCATCCGTTGCTATTCGCTCGAACTCAACACGGATAAATTAAGCTTCCACTCCGCCTCCATCAAGCATTTAATCGTGTTTCAGATCGGCATGCTTCCCTCCATCATCAACATCGATGTCCGCGCCCCACAACTCGAGTCGCTCATGGTGGACGTCGTCACCACGCTACGCATAGAAGCCCCCAAGGTCCAGAACGCGTCGTTCGTTCTTGCCATCGAGCCGCAGGCAGATCCTCGAGGTGCATTGATGAAGCTTTTCGGAGCTTCTTTTCGAAGGCGAACCGCTTGGCTCTTGCTGAATTCTAATTTCTAACAAAATCCCAAACGTGAGAGAAGATCGATCATAGCTCGATCAAAGCAGACCTTCTTAATTTTCATGCATGTATACTCGATCTCTTTGATCGATATATATACATCTATGCTTAAAGAAATTTGTTAATTAATTGACAGATATTAGCAGAAGCCGAAGGAATTGATCAATTTAATTATCCGAAAGAGTACGCCATGATCTTCAAGCTCGACTTCACTTTGAAAGATCAGTCGTCGACTACGATATTAATTAACCGAATTGCTGAAGAAGTGTAATGACTGCAATACTAAGTTTGATATACATGTAGATCCTACGCGAATGCAGATGATGAGCAGCACTAAAAAAGGAAGGGATGACGAACACTTGCTCCATGGCTCGACAGGATTGGAATTGATTAACTTACAAATGAAGATGCCGAAGAGGACATTTGAAATGCTTCTCTCAAATAGAAATTGAAGATGAAGAAATTTAAGGATACGGGATTGGAAATGTTGAAAAGGCGCATCAGCAAGGAGCAGTTGGTGGATATTTTAGCATTCGAGGAGTCTCTGTTCCAAATATCTTCTAGTATTGATAACTGTATTGAAATGAAAATTTAGCATTTTTTATTATTTTTTAAAAGAGTAAATTTATCTTTTGGATAAATTTACTTAGTTTTATTAGGAAAAATAAATAGTGTTGTGAATTTATAATTAAAAGGGTATTAGGAATGCATATATTAGTTGCATGAACAAATTAAATTAAGAGTGTTTTTTTTTCAATTTTCAAGGCCGTATTTGAGTCAGATTCATCCTAAACCCTAAATTTTATTTCCCCCTTGATCCGGTGTGTATCTTGTGGTCCCACATGTCAATAAAAGTCCTGATTAGGTCAACGATCTGTATGACGGAGCATCCTAAGGTTTTGATCTGGCAGATATCCTGCAGTATTACGTGGCAATAAAAGTCTTGGTTTGGTCAACAATCAGCCTAACGTGTCAGCCTACAATCATAAGCCCATTCTGTGTCGGCTCACATATCGGGCCTATGTTATCTTGCTACCCGTTTAACAGGCCCATCTTATACAAGTTTAGACAGATCCAATCAACCTCTGAACCAGGGCTCAGTTCCCTACACAGCTCAGCAGCCTTCATCTTCAGGGATCAATTCTCTGCATGATCCTGTATATCCAGGGCTCAGTTCCCTACACAGCTCAGCAGCTTTCATCTTCAGGGATCAGTTCTCTGCATGATCCTGTATATCCAGGGCTCGATTCCCTACACAGCTCAGCAGCCTTCATCTTCAGGGATCAGTTCTCTGCATGATCCTGTATATCCAGGGCTCGGTTCCCTACACAGCTCAGCAGCCTTCATCTTCAGGGATTAGTCCTTTACATGATCCTGTACATCCAGGGCTCAGCTCCCTATACGATTTGGCAATCTGCATCTTTCGGGCTCAGTTCCCTGCACGATACCACAGCCTGTATCTGCAGGGTTCAACCTCCTGCATGGATCATCTGCTCAATGGCCCTGTTATTATAAGGCTCAGGATCAGTTTACTTTCCAGTTGAGTAATTCCCCTACATCTCACCACTTCTTCAGCTCAGATAGCTAAACGACAACAACACGTGCAATATGGATGGTAAATGCAAGGACGGTTACTAGGTTATCAAAACTGATGCCCTAGATCCTCGCCTGCGCCTTCTCACAGTAAAAGTAGACCGTATGATTGAAACAGAAAGTGGTTATGAGGTGGTAGACACTGTCCCCTAGATGCCATCCAAATTGGACACCTGACAACAATCCGTAGAGTGTGTCGGCTTGATGATCGACAATCGCTCATCTTGAGGAAATACGTGGCCACCTTCTCGCAGGTATAAAAACCCCCTTGAGGTATGAAGAAGGGGGCTCTCTCTCTCTCTCTGAGTTTTCTTAAAGTTACTAGTGATAATTCCTCTTCGTTCATCTTTTCCTTCTACCGTAGCTCCTAAGTAAGATGGATGTTCTCTATGATGGAATGGTCAACATATTTCAATAATTTAACACCTAAAAAGTTGTCTTTTTAGATCGTTTATAAACCTATTTCAATAATAACTTTTGTAGGTGGAAGAGATGTCTCAACCGCCAACAAAGGTAACTAATAATCTTAGTAGATGATAACTAAAAGGAAAAGCATTAGGAAATGAAATTTTAAGTAGGGCAAGAATCAAAAAAATATCCTTAATTATTATAATCATCAAACGTCCATTTAAAAAAAATAAAATAAAAAGAGCTCCTAATTAAAATAATTTTAAATAAATTTAGACAATTTTAATCAATTTAATAAAGAATTTTTATTATAAAAATATTTTATATATAATATTTTTAATCAAGTTAAATTAAAATTTTAAATTTATTTTAATATGTAATAATAGTTACTTCTTTTATATATATACTTACATAAGAGTGTTAGAATAAAAATATTTCATATATTAACAATGTGATCGAATTTTTTATTTTTAGTTTTAAAAAAAATGATTAGGATTAACATAGTTTCACCTTATACTTAAAAAATCATAAATCCCAATTAACCCCATTGACTATCTCTGAGGTGATCGGCCCGGTCCCACGGAAGTTTTCCACCAGCCACCAGGGTAAATCGGGAAGTGCACGTAGCGGCCAGCCCAGATGCCTAGCATCCTTTGATTGTGCTCCCCATTGGGAAGAAAATTTCTGCAAATACGCCGTAGCTGAGAATCAAACCGCAAGTACCTGGGTGATAACCTGAATGTCCTACCGCGGCATCATTATCACGGGGACAAAGATGATAAATCCCAGTTAGCCCCATTGACTATCTCTGGGGGTGACCGGCCCGATCCCACGGAAATTTCGTACCGGCCACTAGGGTAAATCGGGGAAATGCACGCAGCGGCCAACCCAAACGCCCAGTATCCTTTGATTGCGTTCCCCATTTGGAGGAAAATTCTTGCAAATACGCCGTAGCTAGGAATCGAACCGCAGGTGCTTGGGTGACAACCTGGATGTCCTACCGCGGTACCATTGTCCAGACGAGGAGGATGTGGTGAAAGTCACTCATGCATGGATGATTTGGTATTATTATTTTATTAATAAATTTTACTATATTAAAATAATTTTGATTAAGTCATTTTGACTAATTAAGCTAATAAAAAAATTTATATAAAAAAATACTTCAAGTAATTGAATTGATTTATTTGTATACATTATATCAATTATTACGTAGTCGTTTGTACTAGTTAAGTATATCTTTAATGTCAGAAATACAGTAGGATGCTCTTTTTCTTGTGCAAAAAAAAAAAAAAAAAGAAGCTCTTTCAACTTAAAAAAGATGCCTAATATTAGGAATATCTTTTAACCATTCTAATTATTAAAACCGCTCTTTTAATTTTTGTCATATTATGATTAATGCATAAGGTATAAAGTTAGATTATATATAACAAAAAATTAATCCATATTAGCAAAAAAAACACTCTAAAAGGTTACCAACATTTATAGTATATAATCAATTATTATTTATTAATTTGTTAGGTGAAACGTGTATAACGTAGATCAGGTTCGACCTATTCAACATTTAATGTTGCCCCTTAGGGTTCGATTTTCTCATATGACATATCATATGTTTGGGATATTTGAATCACTCATCACGTTGGATCATTCGCTAGGACTCATCTATGTTTTCCGAATTTATCTTGGCTAAAAATTTTTTATAGAGTCCAATCAATCACCTCTAAAATTAGTTGATTCTAAGGGTGCGTTTGGTTGGGGGTTTTGTTGATAACCTTGATCAGTTATCAACAAAAATCTTGTTTGGTTTAGGTTATAATCGATTACCTGGTAATCGCTCATTACCAAGTAATTGATCATAACCTTTTTACCAGGAATCGGAAAACCTTGGAAAACTAAGGTTTTTGTTGATTCCGGAGGTTATGGATTTTTTTTTCAATATTACCCCTAACGATTTATTAAATGACAATTTGTCAATCTGATAAACTGTTGCCGCCAGCCATCACTACAACCACCCAACACCACCACCACCGACCAACCCCACCGCCGGCCACCACTGGCCACCGCCACTGGCCGACCCCACCGCCGGCCATTGCCGACCACTACCACCGACCGATCCCACCGCCGTCGGCCGGTCGCCACCACCGACCACCGCCGCCGGCCGGCCCCACCGCCGGCCGACCCCACCGCCGGCCACCACCACCGCCGGCCGGCCGCCACCGCCGACCACCGCCGCCGGCCAACCCCACCGCCGACCATCGCCGACCACTGCCGCCGGCCGACCCCACCGCCGTCGGCCGGCCGCCACCGCCGGCCACCACCGCCGCCGTCAACCGGCCGCCACCCACCGCCGCCGCCGCCCGTCGTCGCCACTGCCGCTGCCGTTGGTCGACCGTCGTCGACCATCACTGCTGTCGAATTTAATGGGTAAAAGATAAAGGATAATTTAGTAAAATGTTAAACTAAGTTATACTTTAAAACCTCCAACCAAACAAGGTTTTGATCGAAGGTTATATTATATTCCAAGGTTATGTTTCATTCCTTGGTAATCACATAACCAAGGTTATGTACAATTACTTGAACCAAACGCACCCTAAGTGTTGAATATTTGAATTATCAAAAATAATAATAATAATTTGACCTATTCCACCTATGTGCTAGTTTTTGATTTCTATGGTCCTTTAAATGGGCGGAGCCACCTTTGTAGCTATCAGCTCTATAGCACGGGGTCTGACAGCATCGAAAAGTAAAAAAATTTTGATTTACGGATGGGAGAAAAAAAAACCTTAAAAGAATGAAGAAGGTAGCCTGGAGTGTACTGTCGGCGTAGCTGGATCAGCCCAGATCACCTAGGTTGGCTCCATTGTTGCCTTTAAATATATTATGCACTTTTTTATATTATTGAAAAAATACAGCATGAAATCAACATAACATACTGCATGCAATGGGTCTCACATCCATGCAGTGGGACCCACAGCCATGCAATTGAGTGTGTCATGTTGATTTCATGCTACATTTTTTCATGTTACATATCATTTCTCATATATAAATTAGACAGACAGAGAGAATAAATAGATAAAAAATAAGGAGCAATGATACACTACATGAAAACACAACATGAAAATGTAACATTACACACTATAGACCTGGGTCCCACATCCATGCAGTGGGTCTCATATCCATGCAGTGTAGTGTGTCATGTTACATTTTCATGTTGTGTTTTCCATGTGCCATCCTACCACGTAATATCTTCTGAAAAAGATAAAATTCATCACCCCAACGGCCCTACACGGTCGCCCCCATGACCATCTATGAGGAGGTAAATCGAAAAGTTACAGTTAGCCACGACGGAGGAGGGTATTGCTCGGCTTCGTCGAGATTCGAACCCTTACATGTCCTCTTCTGCAACTCTACTCCGTCGTAACCAACTAAACTATGTTTTAGAGACTACTGCATAATATCATTGCTATGATATATTACCAAATTGATACCTGAATGATAGAGTTGCATCAATCATTGCTATAATATCCAATGGGCCTGCAATGGTGGTGGATCGTCGCCGGCATACCTATGCCGGCTCTCGTATCAAAGGGA
>NC_133866.1:4191019-4288652 GCF_044706935.1 Curcuma longa
GAATCGGTTATTTATTTTACATATATCAATTAACCCAATAAATATATTATAAAAATACGATATTAAATATATTACGAGAACAATATTCTGTTATGAGATTTAGTTCATTATTTTTTATTTATTCTTTTATATCTATTATAACGTCTATTAATTACAATTATAATAAAAAATTATATAATATCCAAATATATATCATCCAACGAGTAACAAACTAATCATGCGATAAATTCTCTTCATCCATCATTTGAAATAATGAATTTTTACAATATTCAAAAAGACATCCAAGTAAAGCTCTCAACATCTTCCGACATTGAACAAGATACAAATAGCAATTTCACGCTTCATTTTCATGAATAGGAAGCTCCCCTTCTAATAGTACAAGATGAGGAATTTGATTACTTTGTTTGTGCCTATTTCGCGCATACCAAGTCACAAACAAACAACTTGTGCTGATGCGAGTTGCTGCATACGATGCAACTTAATGAAATCATTCTGTTTAGTGTTTTGATCACCCATCTATAATCAAATAATGAAAAAATAAAATAATATCACACAAGATGTTCATACTGTTAAATAGAAAGTAAAAAAGAAATCCCAACTTTCAAGATCACACAATATATATGTTTACGCTAGTAAGCCTAGAGTGTAACAACTATATTTATTTGAAAAAAAATTCAAATACACACTAAGAAATTCTAATCTTAAAAATTAAACATATATAAATGTAATTTTATTTGAGACAAATGAACAGTAATATAATTTAGAATTGAATTAAATAATAAAGAGGTATCTAAAACTTTTCCATTAATATGAATCTAATCATCTTGTTGGCAATTTATAATAGTTGATAAATGGTTTATCTTCTTTTTTAAGCCCTAAGATAATGGAGGAGGAGGAGATTATGATTACCTATCTCTGTCCTCTTGAGTTTTATCCTAGGTGAGATTTGCGACAAATGCTGACGTCGATCTCGTGGAGTGTGAACGATTAGACCCTGCGATGGCTCACATTATGTGATAAGGAACAAAGTTGCAAAAATGAAATACCTAGTAGATGAGTTATTAATTATAAGAATTAATATTTTAATATAAAGATAAAATTAGAATATTTTTTTTAATTTTCCTTTTCAAATCGAGGGGTAAGAAATTATGTTGATTCGTGAGCATGAAAAGGTAAAATTTACCTTTCTCTCGCCTTCCCCTCAACTCACTCTATCCCAAACAAAGATTAAGATTCTATTTCTCTTTCTTTTGTTGGGTTGCAAACGTGCAAACATAGTCCCACATCTAAAGCACATGGAAAAAATCATGGGGTTAAAAGGATGGAAAGTATCTCCATTGGAATGAGGCCTTTTGAGGAGAGCCCAAGAACAAAGTCATGATGGCTTAGGCCCAAATTAAGTGAACAATATCATACCATTGTGGAGATATTTTGATTCCATTGGTACTAACAAGTGTCACCAGACTAATCGCCGGATGAGCCATAATCTAGATCTAACCATGTGGTTTGAACCTTAAACAAAGGAAGTGGATATTCCCGTGTCTGAATCAAGAGGATCAGACACCAGGTGAAAAGTCCTAGTAGGTCGGGTGAACCGAGGGGCAAAAAGTCCTAGTTCCGAGGGGCAAAAAGTCCTAGTTGCGACTAGGTGGGAAGTCCTAGTAGGTCGGGTGGACCGAGGAACAAAAAATCCTAGTTGTGACTAGGTGGGAAGTCCTAGTAGGTCGGGTGGACCGAGAGGCAAAAAGTCATGGTGGGTCTAGGATTCATACATCAAAAACGACATTGAGGGGGGTCTGTGGTCCTTTGTTTGAGGGGGGATTGTTGGGTTGCAATGGTGCAAACATAGTCCCACATCCAAAATGGACAATATCATACACTCGTGCTCCCAAACATCTTTTCCCTTCCCTTCCTTTCTCTCCCCTCGTGCTCCCAAACAAAGCGTAAGGATATAAACGAGACATATGTCAAACTTAGTTGTGTCCAAACTTATTTATTTATTTATAAAACTTATTCAAAATTTTTTATTAAAAGCCTTATCTATCGCGCGCAAGCTGAACTATCTATCTTACAATAGGAGAGAGAAAGTGAAAGAAATCTATTAAAATTGATTTTTCTAGATCCATCAAATTCTTTAGAAATTTTAAAATTTTAGTATAGATAAAATAAAGAGAGTACAAGAAAATTATTAGTATTATCTTAAATAATTAGAGACACTTAAGTTCAAATATGATAAACTGTCAAAACTAAAGAAGAATGAATTTTTTAAATAATTTTTGTAACTTGATAGAAGTCATACATCAAGAGTTTTTTATATCGTAAAGCAGTGCTGATGAGATGACGATGTTTTGAAACAATCAATATCAAAGTGATAATACTTCGACAAAATCAACACTGATGATACTTTGATTAATTAACAAGACCAAGGTTGTAATATTTTGATTTTTAACAAAAGGAAACTTCAAAGTATTTTTTTAATTTTTTAATTTTTCTTTTTCCCTTTTTAATTTTTTTGTAATTACTGTTAAAAAATAGAAAATTTTAAAAATAAAAATATTTTTTATTTTCCCTTTTATTATGGTTCTTTTGATTTTATAATTTTTTATTAACCTTCTTTTATATTTTAAAAATAATTAAAATTTTAATTATAGCTCTGAAATTAAAAAAATAGATAAACTTAGGATATGAAATGAAGATTGAGCTATGAAAGGAGATAGATAAACTTAGCACCCTTAATGTGATCTCCATTTCGTGTCTCCCATATATCGTATATCAAGCTAGAGATGCCGAGGTAATAATATTGATTTAAGTGGTCTATTGAGCTATTGACTAATAAGTGTTAGATTTTTATGGGGGAAATAATGTTTTTTTTTGGAGGTAATAATGAAAGTCAAAATATATGATTTAAGGGGGAAATAAAATTTAGGGTTTAGGATGAATTTGACTCCAAATCGGCCTTGAAAATTGGAAAAAAAAAACACTCTTAATTTAATTTGTTCATGCAACTAATATATATATTCCTAATACCCTTTTATAAATTCACAACACTATTTATTTTTCCTAATAATACTAAATGAATTTATCCAAAAAACTAAATTTACTCTTTTAAAAATTAATAACAAAATACTAAATTTTCATTTCAATACAGTTATCAATACTAGAAGATATTTGGAAGAGAGACTCCTCGCATGCTAATATATCCACCAACTGCTTCTTGCTGATGCGCCTTCTCAACATTTCCAATCCCGTATCTTTAAATTTCTTCATCTTCTTTCTATTTGAGAGAAACCTTTCAAATATCCTCGTCGGCATCTTCATTTGTAAGTTAATCAATTCTAATCCTGTCGAGCCATGGAGCAAGTGTTTGCCATCCCTTGCTTTTTCAGTGCAGCACATCATCTGCATTCGCGTAGGATCTACATGTATATCAAACTTAGTATTGCAGTCATTACACTTCTTCAGCAATTCGGTTAATATCGTAGTCGACGACTGATCTTTCAAAGTGAAGTCGAGCTTGAAGATCATGGCGTACTCTTTCGGATAATTAAATTGATCAATTCCTTCTGCTTCTGCTAATATCTGTCAATTAAAACAAATTTCTTTAAGCATAGATGTATATATATCGATCAAAGAGATCGAATATACATGCATGAAAATTAAGAAGGTCAGCTTGATCGATCGAACTATCGATCTTCTCTCACGTTTGGGATTTTGCTAGAATTCAGCAAGAGCCAAGCGGTTCGCCTTCGAAAAGAAGCTCCGAAAAGCTTCATCAATGCACCTCGAGGATCTGCTGGCGGCTCGATGGCAAGAAGGAACGACGCGTTCCGGACCTTGGGGGCTTCTATGCGAAGCCTGTCGACGACGTCCACCATGAGCGACTCGAGTTGTGGGGCGCGGACATCGATGTTGATGATGGAGGGAAGCATGTCGATCTGAAACACGATTAAATGCTTGATGGAGGCGGAGTGGAAGCTTAATTTCTCCGTGTCGAGCTCGAACGCACAGCAACGGATGAGTTGCAGAGTCTCGAGGAAGGGGCAGGAGGCGAAGAGGTTGCGCAGGAAACCATCGCTAAGGAAGCAAGATTCCATTTTGAGGGAGGTGAGGAAGGCGCAACCCAAGGGCGAGACGGGGCGATTGAAGTATTCAGACACCTGGATGTTGTCCAAGGAGAGGATCCTCAGCGATTTGATGTCAAACAAGCTGCAATACTTGCCGCTGGCATCCAACCATCTCTCGTTGTCGGAGGTTTCTTTGATGATGAGGTTTTGCACGCCCACCTCGACGAGGTTGTCGACGACCAGCTGTACGAGGGATTTGGGTATATAGTCGGGAAATATGACGTGGCATTGGTGAATCAGAGCACGGGGGAAGGTGAGCTCTTTGTGTACGTCGACGCCGCCGAAGGGAAGCCCGACGTCGAGGCGGAAGGCGTCGAGTCGGGGGATGGAGGGGAGGAGGCGGCGGAAGCGGGAGCAGACGGCGGAGAGGGCGACTCGCTGCTTGACGGAGAGGAAGGAGAGGATGGAGATAAGGAGGTCGTCGTGGAGGGAAGTGAGGCGGTCCGCCGGCGTCCCTTCCTGTTCGCGCCGGCGCTTGTAGTGGTCCATCAGGCGATCGAGCGTATTCAGGGTTTAACAGATGAGAAGAGTAATTAAGGAATAAATTAATATTATAATCGAGAAGGATTGGTTACTACTTATTAGATTTTGAATATTTATTAACTTAATTAATTAATTATTTATATATATATATTATTCGTTAACTAATTAACCCAATAAATATATTATAAAAAATACGATATTAAATATTTTGAAATAGTAATTAAGAATAAATCTTATGAGAACAATATTCTGTTATTAGATTTAGTTCATTATTTTTTATTTATTCTTTTATGTCTATTATATTACAACGTCTATTAATTACAATTATAATAAAAAATTACATAATATCCAAATATGTATCATCCAACCAGTTATAAACTAATTATACTATAAATTCTCTCCATCCATCATTTAAAATAATAAATTTTTATGATATTCAAAAGGATATCCAAGTAAAGCTCTCGCTTTCACATCAAACAAAATACCAATAGCATATAGAAATTATATGTTTCTCAACACCTAATTAAGTTAACAAACTCCATACTTCATTTTCAAGAATAGAAAGTTCTCCTTCTAATACTACAAGACGAGGAATTTGATTATTTTGTTTGTGCCTATTTCGCGCATCCCAAGTCGCAAACAAATAACTTGTGCTGATGTGAGTTAATGCATACGATGCAACTTAATGAAATCATTCTGCTTACTGTTTTGATCACTCATCTATAATCAAATAAATAAAAAAATAAAATAATATCACATAAGATGTTCACACTGTTAAATAGAAAGTAAAAAAGAATCTCAAATCTCTTAAATTAAGATCACACAATATGTTTACGTTAGTAAACCTAGAGTACAACAACTATGTTTATTTGAAAAAAAAATCAAATGTGCAATAAAAAATTCTAACCTTAAAAATTAAACATATATAAATGTAATTTTATTTGGGATGAGTGAAGGGTAATATAGTTTAGAATTGAATTAAATAAGGGTTTGAATACGAAGCTAGGTAATACCCTCCTGCATCGTGACCAACTACAGTTTCTCGATTTACCTTCTCACAGATGGTCATGAAACCAACCGTGTTAGCCGCTAAGGTGGTGGATTCCACCTTTTACAGAAAAGAATTGAATTAAATAATAAAGAGGTCTGGAAAAGATCTAAAACTTTTCCATTAATATGAATCTAGTCATCTTGTTGGCAATTTATAATAGTTGATAAATGGTTTATCTTCTTTTTTAAACCCTAAGATAATGGAAGAGGAGGAGGAGATTATGATTACCTGTCTCTATCCTTAAAGAGATTTGCAATAAAGGCTGACATCGATCTCGTGGAGTGTAAACGATTAGACCCTGCGACAGCTTGCGTTAATTATGTGATAAGGACGAGGTGCAAAAATGAAATATCTAATAGATGAGTTATTTTAAGAATTAATATTTTAATATAAAGATATAATTGGAATAATTTTTTTTAATTTCCTTCTTCCTTACACTTCAAATTGGGATGTACGTAAGAAATTATATCGATTCATGAGCATGAAAGGGTAAAGCTTACCCTTCTCTCCCCTTCCCCTCCTTAATTCACTTCATCCCAAAAAAGGATTAAGATTCTCTTTCTCCTTCTTTATCCCTTCCCTTCCCTTCCCTTCCCTCATGCACCCAAACGAAGCATAAGGGTATAAACGAGACATGCCAAACTTAGTTGTGTCCAAACTTATTTATTTATTTATAAAACTTATTCAAATCTTTTTATTAAAAGCCTTATCTATCGCAAGCTGAACTATCTATCTTACAATAGGGAGAGAGAAGGTGAAAGAAACCTATTAAAATTGATTTTTCTAGATCCATCAAATTCTTTAGAAATTTTAAAATTTTAGTATAGATAAAATAAAGAGAGTACAATAAATAATTATTGGTATTGTCTTGAAATAATTAGAGGCATTTAAGTTCAAATATGATAAACTGTCAAAAGTAAATAAGAATAAATTTTTAAAATAATTTTTGTAACTTGATAGAGGTCATAAATCAAGAGTTTTTTATATCATAAAACAGTGCTGAGATGAAGATGTTTTGAAACAATCAATATCGAAGTGATAATACTTCGACAAAATCAACACTGATGATACTTTGATTAAAACAAGACCAAGGTTGTAATATTTTAATTTTTAACAAAAGGAAAATTCAAAGTTTTTTTTTAATTTTTTCTTTTTTCCTTTTTAATTTTTTTGTAATTACTGTTAAAAAAATAGATAATTTTAAAAATAAAAATATTTTTTATTTTTCCTTTTATTATGGTTCTTTTAATTTTATAATTTTTTATTAACCTTCTTTTATATTTTAAAAATAATTAAAATTTTCATTATAGCTCTGAAATTAAAAAAATAGATAAACTTAGGATATGAAATGAAGATTGAGCTATGAAAGGAGATAGATAAACTTAGCACCCATGTGATTTCTTCAATAATCACATGGGTGCTAGCTAGGAGAATTGATCTTAGAAATGTCGAAAATTGAGCTATGAAAGGAAGAGTTCCAAGAACTTAAAGTGGAGTGCAGATGTAGCCTACAATCCTTGCAATAGCCTCTTCATGATCATCATTTCTGATTAGTAATGATCGAACGGTTGATATTATTAGAGGTTGCATTTCTAGATATGATACAAATAAATGTCATCAATTGTATTGAAGAACTTAGTTATCAATCGATGATCATGAAAAAGCTATTGCAAGGATTGTAGGCTCTTGTGCCCAACAATTGCATGGGTGGTCATAACTCTATCTAAAGATGACTCGGAGAGAGAGCTCGGTGACATAGAGGATGACCTTTACTTCCCAACATCTAGAAATGCAAAAAATTCAGCTTAGAAAGGGGAAGTTCGAAGAACTCACAGTGGAGAGCTAAAGACACTGAGCTAAGAAGGAAGAGCTCGGAAAATTAAGCTCAGAAAACTAATCGCCTCAATACAACTAATGGCAACAAATGTGATCTCCATTCATGTTGACCGTTCGACTATTACAGGATAGAAATGTGATCGTGAAGAGATTGTTGCAAGGATTGTAGGCTATATTTGCTTGTGGTCAATAACCACATAGGTGGTAGTACCTCTATCTTTAGAAGACCCAAAGAGAGCATAGGCGATTGAGTTTGAAGGGGAGAGGTTGGAAAATTAAACTTGCAATTGATGGACTTTACTTCCCAACCTCTAGAGATGCAAAAAATTGAGCTCACAAGGGAGAGTTTTGTTCCTGTTGAGATCAGCTTCTGGACATGCCGACTCTTCTCAGCACCACACTTGGACGAGGTCAGGCGAGGGAAGACCGGGAAGCTGCTCGAACCTGCGGTCACAGTGATCGTGAGAAGGAAGGCCAGGGGGTTCCCCGGCGCGACTACTTCGATGCTTAAGTCAGTTCCTCCGGAAGAAAGAAGAGGAGCAGAGGACGAAGAGAAAGTTAAAGATGCGAGAGTGCATACCTCCCTCTGCAGAAAGACCGACCTTATATATCAGGGATACGTGTCGTATCACGACGTGGGTGAGGCGGAAGTCTCATCGTCGATAGGTTTGTGTCAGAAGGCATGGGACATTCCAGATATATGTCCTATCATTGACGTGTAAGCGCAAGGTCATTCCACGTACGTCTGTCAGAGTATCATAATAACTAGTAGAGGGGGTGTCAGGGAAGCCTTACCCGTACCGTATGGCGGGGGAGTGGTCTGTGGCAGAGAAGGACAACGGGAGCGGAGGAATATCAGGATCGAAACAGGGTGGGGTCGAGGAGTCAGCGAGGTTTAAATCGGAGTAGGTCGACTCGGCCCGGGCGATAGGGTTCAGACCCTCTCCCGACTTGGTCCTCGAAACGACTCGGCCGCTTCGGCCGGCATATTCATGAGGAATCAGCTCGGTCGTAGACTAAGAGTCGATTCGGTTTATCTTAAGGAATCCGCTACGAGGGTTCGAAACGGGTCTTTAGGAGTTCGTATCTGAGGATTCGGACTTGTATTGCGACAAAATCCACTCGACAAAGCTGACTCGACTCGGGAGACCAAATGCGTCCGACTCGGTTCGGGCTAACGGGGGACGAACCGAGACCCGCTCCTTATGACCATAACAAGTTCGAAGAACTCAAAGTGGAGAGCTCATGAAGCTGAGCTCAAAACAAAGAGCTTGAAGAATTGAGCTCAAAAGGGAGAGCTCGAAGAATTGGACTAAGATAATCTATGCATCATCAACTTAGATAATCAATGTATCATCTATCTTAATTGCATCACCTACTTATAGATCTAAATTTGATGTCTCTAGAATGCAGTATCTCGATCCTCATGATGCATTTTCATCTCTTTGTAAAATAACATAAACATACTAAAAAAACGATAGGAATATTAATTAATATAGTTCACAACCAATCTACTTTCATTAAAAAAATTAATTTATATGAAATGAAATAAAAGTTAAATTAGATAAAATCTTGTGTCCGGATCTCATATGAAATCTTTTTAAACTCTTTTTAATTTTTTTTTTTGAAAAGTGGTTCATATATAGATAAAACAAGAGAGGTTAGACCCCTCAAATGTACAATTAAAAGACCAGTATCATAGTCCAAATAACACTAGCCGTTGAGCAGAGCCGACCCTGGGCCAGGGCAACCAAGGCGACCGCCCAGGGCCCTTCCCTGGCCCAGGGGTCCTGATTGAGGGGATCAAATTAAAAGTAGCAGCAATTGCTCGAGGGAATCGAGAATACGCAGTGTTGAATAAGGAAGGACTTTTACTATGGCTTCTTCCTCCTTTATCCTTCGCTTTTGTCTTGTTCCCCGCAAAACAATGAGAAAACTAGTTATTCAGGCAAGGAATATTCACAATTGCCTTCACGGAGTGAAGAGAGGAGGAGGAGGAGGAGAGGTACATCCATGAAGAAAGAGAGCATTTAATTGGGGTGGCAACGAGACCCGTGCTTGAGTTGCACTAGAAAATCAAAGGAATTAAAGATGAGAAAAAAGAGGAACCAATATCTACTGTTGTCTTCTATTTTCAACCCTCTATCAGCTAGCATATATAAATATGGATTAACAATTTTATACATTGAAAAAAAATATTTTAAGATGATGAATTTGCCTCTAAAAATACATTCCGAAAATATTTTAAATAAGTTACCTCTGTATTTTTTTATTGGTTCTTAATTGTTAGTCATTTTGGCTTGTTATTTGAATCCAAAGTTCAAATCGATTATTTTGCTGGCACTTGAAAATTATTTAAATGTCCAGATCTTTATGCCGGGTAACTCAATCTCTAATAAATTTTCATAGCAGGTAATTTTTTAAATTGTTATCATACAACTTTTAATAAATGAGTTGAGTATCTTTGATGTATTTATAATAGACAGACTTTCTATTCTTCAAATAGATCGATGCTTTGACACACTAAACTTACTTTCTATTCTTCCAATAGATGTATTTATAATAGACACACTTTCTATTCTTCAAATAGATCGATGCTTTGACACACTAAACTTACTTTCTGTTCTTCCAATAGGTGGATGCTTTGACACGTAACCTTGAGGGGAAGGATGCACGGATTGCTGAACAACAATTGGCTCAGGTTTGACTGCTAAAATTACTTTTAGTAGTTTAGAGTTGAATTATGCAACTTGTTATTTTTTATTTTCTTCTAATTAACCACATTGTCAATCATATATCTACTTCTTGAGCTAGATGGTGCTAAAGAGGAAAAAAGTGTATTTGTTATCGCAACAACAAATAGGTTTTCATCTCCTCTATCTTCATTTCATATTTAAATTCTCATGGAGATCTATGTAGTAAGATGACAACTTTATTCAGACCTGATGCTGTGGATCTTGTTCTATTGAAATCAAAAAGGTTGGGCAAAGTAGTATATGTCTTATTGCCCAATTTTGAAGAACAACGGCTAATATTGAAGTCACTTGCTTGAGAGATGTCTATTTCAGAAGATGTAGATTTGGTTGCTCTAGTAGAGGAATGTTGTAACTTCAGTGGCGCTGATCTAGCTTCTTTGATATTTTTCTCTTCCTCTCTGCCCTTTGGTTAAGCTTTTTTTATGCTGCCATTGTTTGATGGATGCACTTGTAATGTTAAAAGAAAAGCTGATCACTTCTTAACAAGACCACATATAACTAACTTCTCTTTATTTAATTTTACTGGCTTATTTTTGTTTATCTTCAACTGTGGTATTTCATTAGTTTCATGACCAATATACTTGTTATTTTGACTTGAATGTTTGTTTTTAAGAACCACATGCTAAACAGAGTTTAACTTGTCCATTTTGAATTCATTATATATGTAGACTTTTTTATGCATGCTTTGAATCTATTAATTAACTTCTATTAAGCTGCATATGTATAAATTAGTGTCTTCCAAAGTAGCACAGAACTTTTAATAAGTGACTAATTAATTAACTTTTTCTAGTAGTCCATATGCTTAATTTTTATGTGATAAAATTATTATCTCATTACCAGTCAAGTGAGGTATATAGGTCTTCGAACTGTGTTGCATATTCACCAACTTCAAGCTTACAACTTGTGTTTTTATTTCCTTCCCTTATTTTTAGTCATACAAGTCTTTAAATTTCCTCGTATATTTTTCCTTATGCATCAAAATGCTTTTCTTGATGTTTTGATATGATAAAGTTTATACCTTTTGGTGGAGTAGACAAGAAAATATTATGAGCGGTTATAAAAAAAATTAATATTTGATGACGACCTTCATCCAATTTGAAACTTCTTCACTACGAAGAAAAAAAAAGAATATTTCAATGGAATTTGCAATGGTAATTCAAAAAATCTCAACTTTCTTTTGCATTATTAGAGTATCATTATCATTTTTAAATAAGCGAAATTATTTTGTTTTGTCTTGGAACTCTAGTTGCTTAGAGAACATTGTTTCGTATAAAAATTTTTTATTTTGAAACTTTTATTGATTGAAAATCATAATTTATCAAGCTCTAAAAATTAAATATGCTACTGTGTCAGGGCCCAAAAATTATAATTTTGCCCAAGGCCCTTGTACAACCAGGGTCGGCTCTACCGTTGAGCATACACATATGATCCATCACACAAGAAACTACATCAAACCCATGTACCACCAACACCAAGACACCATAGCCCCACATGTCCACACATTACAACACTTGCATGCTTATCTACAAGTCATACAAAGCACCACAGACTACAAATAAACCAATCTCATCACATGAACAGAGCCACCGACAGCTTGGATGCTACCGTGGCTTGAGATCTACAAACTGATACACATGGGCCTGCACCTTGTGAAAATTCTAATCAAAATCTAGGATAATACCTTGATAACGCCTTCGATTTCGTGTCTCCCATATATAGTATATCAAGCTAGAGATGCCGAGGTAACAATATTGATTTAAGTGGTTGATTGAGCTATTGACTAATAAGTGTTAGATTTTTTAAGGGGGAAATAATGTTTTTTTTTTGGAGGTAATAATGAAAGTCAAAATATATGATTTAAGGGGGAAATAAAATTTAGGGTTTAGGATGAATTTGACTCAAAATCGGCCTTAGCTTGAAAATTGAAAAACAAACACTCTTAAATTAATTTGTTCATGCAACTAATATATATATTCCTAATACCCTTTTATAAATTCACAACACTAATTATTTTTCCTAATAAAACTAAATAAATTTATCCAAACAACTAAATTTACTGTTTTAAAAATTAATAACAAAATACTAAATTTTCATTTCAATACAGTTATCAATACTAGAAGATATTTGGAAGAGAGACTCCTTGGATGCTAATATATCCATCAATTGCTTCTTGCTGATGCGCCTTCTCAACATTTTCAATCCCGTATCCATAAATTTCTTCATCTCCTTTATATTTGAGAGAAACCCTTTAAATATCCTCGTCGGCATCTTCATTTGTAAGTTAATCAATTCCAATCCTGTCGAGCCATGGAGCAAGTGTTCGTCATCCCTCGCTTTTTCAGTGCTGCTCATCATCTGCATTCGCGTAGGATCTACATGTATATCAAACTTTGTATTGCAGTCATTACACTTCTTCAGCAATTCGGTTAATATCGTAGTCGACGACTGATCTTTCAAAGTGAAGTCGAGCTTGAAGATCATGGCGTACTCTTTGAAATTCGGATAATTAAATTGATCAACTCCTTCGGTTTCTGCTAATATCTGTCAATTAAAACAAATTTCTTTAAGCATAGATGTAATATATCGATCAAAGAGAGTATACATGCATGAAAATTAAGAAGGTCTGCTTTGATCGAGGACTATGATCGATCTTCTCTCACGTTTGGAATTTTGTTAGAATTCAGCAAGAGCCAAGCGGTTCGGCTTCGAAAAGAAGCTCCGACAAGCTTCATCAATGCAACTGGAGGATCTGCCTGCTGCTCGATGGCAAGAAGGAACGACGCGTTCCGGACCTTAGGGGCTTCTATGCGAAGCGTGGTGACGACGTCCACCATGAGCGACTCGAGTTGTGGGGCGCGGACATCGATGGCGACGATGGAGGGAAGCATGTCGATCTGAAACACGATTAAATGCTTGATGGAGGCGGAGTGGAAGCTTAATTTCTCCGTGTTGATCTCGAACGCATAGCAACGGATGAGTTGCAGAGTCTCGAGGAAGGGGCAGAAGGCGAAGAGGTTGCGCAGGAAACCATCGCTAAGGAAGCAAGATTCCATTTTGAGGGAGGTGAGGAAGGCGCAACCCAAGGGCGAGACGGGGCGATCGAAGTATTCAGACACCCAGATTTTGTCCAAGGAGAGGATCCTCAGCGACTTGATGTCAAACAAGCAGCAATACTTGCCTCTGAGATTCAACCATCCATTGCCAGAGACTTCGAGGATGAGGTCTTGCACGCCCACCTCGACGAGGTTGTCGACGACAAGCTGTACGAGGGATTTGGGTATATACGCGGAGCCAAAGAT
Source organism: Curcuma longa (assembly GCF_044706935.1). Taxonomy (NCBI): domain Eukaryota; kingdom Viridiplantae; phylum Streptophyta; class Magnoliopsida; order Zingiberales; family Zingiberaceae; genus Curcuma; species Curcuma longa. The sequence goes on from NC_133866.1 coordinate 4,204,569, forward strand.
GACGTGGCATTGGTGAATCAGAGCACGGGGGAAGGTGAGCTCTTTGTGTACGTCGACGCCGCCGAAGGGAAGCCCGACGTCGAGGCGGAAGGCGTCGAGTCGGGGGATGGAGGGAAGGAGGCTGCGGAAGCGGGAGCAGACGGCGGAGAGGGCGACTCGCTGCTTGACGGAGAGGAAGGAGAGGATGGAGATAAGGAGGTCGTCGTGGAGGGAAGTGAGGCGGTCCGCCAGGCGTCCCTTCCTGTTCGCGCCGCCCCTTGTAATGGTCCATCAGGCGATCGTATTCAGGGTTTAACAGATGAGAAGAGTAATTAAACTATTTATTAACTTATTTATTTATTTTACATATATTAATTACAACGTCAATTAGGTAACAATATAGTACAAAATCACTTATTATTTTTTTTTATCCATAATAGTCTTATTTCTAATGTTTGAGCGAGTCACCGGAAATAAACTAAATCTAATAACCACTTTTTCTCATGAGATTTATTCGTAATTGCTATTTCAAAATATTTAAAACTGTATTTTTTTTTCTATATATTATATTTATTAGATTAGTTAACAGATAATTTTTTCCATAACGTAATTACCGGCGGCCACTGCGTTTAGATAGCGTCGGCCTCCGGCGAAAGAAAGCCTTTGCTCGCCTGATGGACGACTACAAGCCCCGGTGTGAACAGGAAGATCCACCGGAGGACCGCCTTACTTCCCTCCATGACGACCTCCTCATCTCCATCCTCTCCTTCCTTCCCATCAAGCAGCGCGTCGCCGTCTCCGCCGTCTGCACCCGCTTCAACCGTCTCCTCCCCTCCATTCCCCGACTCGACACCATCCGCCTCGAGGTTGGGCTCCCCTCCGGCGGCTCTGACAACCGCCGAGATTTCACCTTCCCCTGTGCCCTGATCCGCCAATTTCGCGTCGTCTTCCACGACGACGTCGCCGATTTACACAAACCCCTCGAGCAGGTTCTCGTCGACTACGTCGCCGAGTCGGGCGTGCAAGACCTCATCCTCGAACTCTCTGGCAATGGATGGTTGAATCTCAGAGGCGGGGATTGCGGCGTGTTCGGCATTAAGTCGCTGAGGAGCCTCTCCTTGGACAGAATCCGGGTGTCGAAAGACTCCGACGATCGCCGCCCCCTCTCGCCCTTGGGCTGCGCCCTCCTCGCCTCCCTCAAAATGGAATTTTGCGTCCTTAGTCATGATTTCCTGATCAACCTCCTCGCCTCCTGCCCCTTCCTCGAGACTCTGCGACTCCTCTTTTGCTATCGGCTTCGCATGGACAGCCTATGCATCCACTCCGCCTCCATCAAGCATCTAGCCCTGCTCTGCATGATCCCTGCCATCGGCGCCATCGACATCCGCGGCCCAAAGCTCGAATCGCTCGCCGTCGACGTCGTCAACAAGCTGCACATCGAAGCGCCCAAGGTCCGGCACGCGTCATTCCTTCTCGCCGTCCATCCGCCGACAGATCCTCCAGGTGCATTGAGGAAGCTTTTCGGAGCCGCTTTACCAAGGGGAGTCGCTTGGCTCCTGCTGAATTCTTGCAAACCTCCAAACGTGAGAGAAGATCCGATCCATAAAACTGTTCTCTTTGATCGATACATAACAGAATTTGCTTTGATCTACAGATATTCGCAGCAGAAAACGGGATTGATAAATTTATTTCTCCCTATTACAACGAGGACACCATAATCTTCAACCTCGACTTCAATCTGAAAGTTCAATCGTCAACTATGATGTTAACCGAGTTCCTGAAGAAGTGCAATGACGGCAATACCGAGTTTGACATAAGTGCAGATTCTACCCATATAGAGAGCACCATTGAAGACGCTCACTTGCTCCTCCATGGCTCTACAGAAGTAGAACTAATTGATTTACAAATGAGAATGCCCGACAAGACATTTGAAGAGTTTCTCTTAAATCAAAAGGAGATGACAGAGGAATTAAAGGAAATGGGATTGCAAATGCTGAGAAGTCGCACCAGTAGAGAGCAGTTCAAGAATATATTAGAATCTGAGGTGTCTCTGTTCCAAGTATCTTCCAGTGTCCCTAACTGCATTGAAATGAAATTTTAGTTGATCAGATGAATTGAGGGATAGAAATTTTATATTCTATTATTAATAAAGGATAAATTTTGATTATTATATTTATTTCATATTTGTGTCAAATGACTAAATATAATAATGTTCTTAAGTAGTATATTCTAATTTACATCATATCAATTAGTTGAATTGATAGTGAGATGATGTAGAGAATGCTACTCTTAACTATTCTTAATCAAATATTAATATTCAAGGACAATATTAATGCATTGAGACTAGTATGTAGGTCAATTGATTACTTGATCTTACAAGTCATGGATATATGATATCACATTGACACATGGATATATATTAGAGAATATATACTGAATTGATTCGTCATGAGAAAGTTTCATGGATCGTTATATAAATGTCATAAACTTTCTCATGTGACTATTGGTATGAATAGTGCTTAGACTTGAAGTCACTACGGTTTCCTATATAAGGAGTTGTGTACTTTGGTATTGTCAAACATCACCCATAACAGGGTGGACTATAAAAGTGATCACTGGGTATGCAACGAATTATGTGGAGGGATGTGAGTGGTGTAGATGAGATCTATCCCTCCCATATGACGGGAGTGATATCTGTGGGTCCCTTGATTAAGTAGGACTACTAAATGTATAATCATGTTTCAAATGAGTTAATATGAGATATTGAGCTCATTTGCTTGAGTGAGTTTATTCGAGGATCAAGAAACACAAAGATTGATATCGAGGATGACACAGTCTATGCCTCATTGATCAATCTAGATATCGAGGATATAGAAGGACATCATCATACATTATAGTAGTCACGAAAAAGTTAGGTCGGATATCGACTTTCTCATCACTTAGGTAGCAATGATGCATTGCTAGATGTCACTCATTGCTTATGTGTCTAAAGCGATTTAGACACATTACCAATATTATAAGAACCTATTGGGTCACACACAAAGGACACGATATTTCGAAATTGATTAATTTTAGTTTGACTAAAATATGATCCAAATTGGATTAATTGAGTTAACTCATTGAATTATAGGATTGAGCCTAATTTGAATTAGACTCATTTAGATTAGACTCAACCAAATTTGAATGAGATATTGATTCATTAAAATGTTTAATGAATTAATAATAGAAGAAGATCAAAAAAATTTTTTTTCATTGGATAAGAGAAGATGAAGAGCCAATATGAGAAACATGTGCTCTATTTAAGTTTTAATTGGCTAAAAATTAATGATATGAATATAAAAGGTTTTTCTTGTATTTTTCAAAGGGACAAGGTATTTTGAACTATCTTCTTTCTCTTGGTCAAACACCCCTTTTCTTTCTCCTCCTTTTGGTCGAATCTCCTTGTGTGGCTAGCACCACAAAGGCGATTTTTCTTCGAAACTTGAGATCATGTTCATGTAGATATGCATAGAGGCCATGGACGTTTGAACGTGCAAGAGATCCGACAAATCGAGGACGAGCAGGATAAGCGAAGTACACGCTTCAAAGGTATAAATCTATTAGATAGATAAATCGAACTTCGTACAAGTTTTCTTTCGCATGGATCGTTCGTCGGAATCCTATTTTCATTGCGAATTTTGTTGTTTGTCACATAGGATTCCTTACAGTCAAAACACCGATCAAATTAACTTTTTCAATTTGATTCACCAGACTCCAGAAGACACAGGCTTCTCGATTCCTTCAGCTTGACTCACTTGATCCCAAAAGGACTCAGACTTCTTGACTCCTTCAGCTAGGCTCACCCAACATTAGAGGACTCAAACTCCTCGACTCCCTCAGCTTGGCTCACCTGAATATCAGAGGACTCAGGTTACCCGACTCCTCCCTCAGTTTGACCCACACAATCCTAGAGGACTCAGACTCCTCGACTCCAGAAACTCAGCTACTCACTCAGGCAACCTGATCTCATTTACTTTATTTCTTTATCTACAATTGGGACTTATATCATACGGGAGCCCATTGACAGTTATTACGAATAATTTCAAACACAACATCATAGTCGAACGGAGAGGCAATCATACGGTTGTCAGACTTGATCCACTAGATGTTTATCTATAGATACGCAACGCTTAGTGATTGGAGAAACCTTCAATAGCTTACCAGGATCTCTCTTCACGATCATCATCGTTTGACATCACCCCCTCAACAGTCACTCCTTACTGGATTCACTGGCCAATGGTCTCAGATAATGTAAAGAGAAATACAATGCCATATCATTGTTAATGCATTCATTCATTGTGACTGATTGGATATTGCAATGATCATCTCATCTTTTCCTATTTGTTCTCATCGACTAAGATCTTTATTCCTGTTTGTGGTGGCCATTGTCTTCCATATGCAATAGTTTCTCCACATGCCTTCCTATTTAGACCCATGAAAAGCACTAGGCATTGTGCTCTTTGGGTGGTTCTAAAGTACTGGATATGGCCTTTCATGGTGTTTAGGAAAAGCTTTTAATTCATTCTTCTTTTCTCTATTGTTGTTTGTTTAACATGCCTCCACTTTGAAAAGAATGTCTTCCACTTTCAGACTTGCTAACGCTTTGTTCTAATGTCTTTTCAACATGTGCTCCTTTAGATAAACTTATGCGCATTTAGAAGTCGATCTTTAAAATATTTATCTCATTTGAAATTCAAATCCTAATTTTTTTATTGTTTCTGAGAAAAAAAAATAATAATCAACTATTTGAAACACTTTCTACTTAGATAATCTATGCATCATTTGTCTAAGAAAATTGCTTCACTTGCTAAAGCCCTAGATGTGTCACTTTAAGATTTAATAGCTTCCGCTTCAATATCATTTGTCGGGATCACAAGTGCTTCGATACCATTAGACGGCAAGAGGAAATTCTAGATTCGACATTGGTTTCGGCGAAACACGACGCGGGCACAGTCAGGGTCTGGCGATGCACGGGCCCGGCGACGCCGTCGAAGGCGCCGCCCAGGCCCGGCGACTCCACCGGAGGCGTCACTCGAGCCCAACGACGCCACCGGAGGCGCCGCGCAGGCCCGACGACGCCTCCGCGCGCGGGCCTCGCGCGAGCGAGGGCGATTTTTTTTTTAAGTTAGGCTTTACTCAAATTTTAATAATTAACTCCTAACTATAGTTGGGATAGTTTAAATAGGCTTTATTAAAACCTATAAAATTATCTTATTATTTTTTAAAAAATATTTTAGTTTTAAATATTTATATTAATTTTTTTTATTTTTAGTAAAAAATAAAAAAAATACAATTAATGGAAATAGTTAACTCTAGATTACCGAACCAAATGTATTTTTTCAATTTTTTTTCTAGAAAATAAAAAACAGCATATCATACCAAACGCATTTTCTGTTTTTTGAAAACTAGATCAGAAAATGGAAAACTAGAAATAGAAAATGAAAAACAGAAAATGGAAAATATTTTCCAAACCAAACGCCCCCTTAACTTTATAGCGCTTCAATATCATTCTTCGGGATCACAAGCGCTTCGATACCATTAGATGCATGAGGTTCGTGATCACTATAGTATAGTTTGTTAGATTTCACTATGTCGAATCATACATGTAGTCTAAAATACATCCATAATATCTCTTATTTCTTAAACATAGTAGAATTGTCATAGTCATGAATTCAATCGACTCATTAGAAAAGTGAAATATTTCACAACAAATTACATGACCTCCAAATGTTGCTCGACCATTAGCAATGGCGAAAATAAATTCGAATATTTCTTCGACTTGTCACCCAACCAATTGGTGGTGGGCCTTCTCTACAATCCCTTCCACCCTAAAAGTCCTATTGCCACCCAATGCAAAAGTTGAAAAAATATTCTACAATCCTTTTCTTTCTCTTTTACTTTCTCTTCCTTCGTTCGAAAAATTTGTTTTCCATATGGATTCCCTTCCTTCCTCGATCGACACCTCGAAGGAAACAGAGCCTAAAACTTACTTACAAGTCATGATGCCCAATGGCATATGCACTCACAAGTTGATGCATATTCTAAGCATCTTCTTCATTTCAAACTTTTGATGATTTCATCTTGCACTCTAATTAGTTCGGCCCCACGACCTTGATGATTTCATCTAATCCTTTAATCATTTTGCTATTAACATAACATAATTAAGGATTAAGAGGTGTTATAGCTAGTTAATTAAATTGGGCTATGATGGATGTCATTGAGATAATGGCAATTAAAGTGGAGCATTCCTTATTCTTTAATAGTTGTGTGCATTATGAGAGCACCTCTAACATTAACAATCAAGATTAAGTTAGTGCTCCATTATCTTTTTTATCTGTGGAGAAAAGGTATTTCGCAAGAAGACAATTTAAAATATAATTTTAATCGATGAGTTATTCTGATAATCAAGTTAGTTAAAAAAAATTATTTTTATTATTTTGATTTTTGACAGGTTATTATCATCCTCAATTATCAAAAGCATGCCTTTAGTTATTGTCAAAGGCACCTTTTTTTCTTTTTTTTTTAAATAAAAAAGTCAAAAATAATGCCCACCAACTATTATAATATATTAAAAGTAAATTATTTTTTAAATTCAATTTAATTAAAAATATTATACATATAACACTTTCATATAATTTTTTGTACTAATTTAATTAAAATTATTTTAATTTATCAAAAATTAATTTGTCAAATTAAATCAATTTATTTTACTTTGTAGGTGATAAAACAATATTAAAATAAGAATATTTTTAGAATATATTATTTGAGGATTCTAATAATCTGATCGACCTTTTAATTTTTTTTCTAAAAAGAAATATTTTCTTAATTTGAATTTTCTTAGAGGTTTCTAGGTGTTTTGTAAAATTTAAAAACAATATTTTAAAAACTATTAAATTTAATGGAATAAATTTATCAACAAAACGCAGTCAAATAAAGAAGAGCCGAAGGAATCCAGATCGCCTTCTTCCGCTTCGAGTGCCACGAAGCCAGCGCGCCGGCGACGAGCAGGGAAGAAGCCAGTTCGAGATCGCAGCGGGGGAGAGTAATCTTGATCCAGAAGGGGGGCATTTGCATGTTAAGTTAGGGTTGGTTGCAATTCTGGTGTCCGGGGTCATGGTTGGCAGCTTTGCGGATGGCGCCATGGGTGGGGTTTGGAGAGGGGTCGGGCCTCTTCGCTAAAAGACCTACTTTTCACTCTCCCGCTGTCTTCTCTTGGGTTCCGTGCCGGAGCAGGTTCGAGTGGTACGCCTCTAAGCTTACGCACGGGCGTTGCATCTTTTTTGATCTTTTTTCTTTTATTCTTTTGGGGTTTTCGGATGATTGATTGGTTGTGCTTGTTTTATCGATCTTTTGTGTAAAAATGTTTTTTTTGGCCGTGTGCTAGCTGTCCGCGCGCCTGCGAACGGTTCCGAGACTCGTTTGGGTGAATTAGTTGAGAACGTTTGTTAGTTCGAATTCATTCTTTAGAAATATGACTTCTTCTTGGATTTAAATTGGGGGGAAGAGGCTGCTTCCTATTACGCGATTGTTTTACCAACGATTTTTTTGGGGCCAAATAAACTAGAAATCTTGTTCTTACCATTTAATCAATCAGATCGCATGTCCTTTTTTGAGGAATACGAGGACTTTCGGTTTTGTTTTCTGCATAATGGTTTTGGTTTTGGGGTTTTAATTTTAAGAGAAAATAGCTAATCTTTTGGAAAAGTAAAAAAAAAAAAAAGAATCGATTGAAGAGTTGTGCGGGACAACAAATAGGTTTTATTTTTGGTATAATAACTTGTGTAATCCATTTGAGTTGGTGTGATTTGGGGACTTTGGTTGTACTTGAATGCAAAGCTCTGAGCAACTATGTTCTTACTTCAGTGAATCTCCTCCCCATTCGTGTCCATTTTTCTGGAATTAATAATGCTTTCTTCATATTGCGCTCTCTTTCTCCTGATATAGTGTTTTTTGTCGTCATTTTTGTTTGTCGTGATCCATATGTTGATTCGCCATTGGTCTGTTATTCTTTTTCCTCATGTTTTTAAAATTTTTCTTTTCTTTTCTGAAAAAGAAGGCACCTTCCTTTTCTTGCAGTTTTTAGTCCTTTAATACAAAAAACAGTGTACTATCAAGCTGTTTCTAGATTAGTAATTTAGTTTTATTCCTCCAATCTACTGTTTAATAACACATTCTACAACATGGTTATTTTTTTCAGGTTGGTCTCGCATATTTGACTGATCCAGTGATGCCAGCAATGTGAAATCTTTATTTGGGTATTCTCCTCTTATGGTAGTTTGAGACACTTTGAGTGCGTTGCCTTCTTTGGAAAAAAAATCTCCTATGGCATTGTTTGGTCAAAAAAAGTACTTTGGGTATATCTATCAGCATTTCTGAAGTGTCATCTACTAACCACCACGGTATGAGGATTTCACTGGGTTGGTGGGCTGATCGCCTCTGCTAGAAAAGATATGGATAAAATGTCTGCTATTCTTGTCAAATCATATTTGTCAAGATGTACTCAGCTTGTTTTGTTGTGCTCTTCCTTGGGCAATTCTCCTTTGGCAATTTGGTACTTCACTTTGTAGGGAAAAGAACTTTCAGCTTATCTGGGCAAATCTCCTTTGGCATACAGTAGTTAACAGCTCTATTGGGCAATTCTCCTTTGGCAATTTGGTACTTCACTTCGTAGGGAAAAGAACTATCAGCTTATCTGGGCAAATCTCCTTTGGCATACAATAATTAACAGCTCTATTGGGGAACTCCCCTTTAGCGTCTTATAGTAATTAACAGCTCTATTGGGCAAATCTCCTTTGGCAGTTTACAGAAAATATCAACGCTGTTAGGCAAGTCTCTGTTTGCAGATTGCAGTAAATATTAGCTCTTTGGGGGCAAACCTTTGGCAATTACAGAATCAGATGTTGTAGGCTCCTGCTTCTTTATCTTGGTTTTTGGTCTTTACCATCATGCGCTGGAGCTTATTCATGTGGATGGAAAATAAGGTCTTTACCGTAGCTATGGACTGCAGAACATCAGGGATTAACTTTAACAGATCAACTTGCTGTCCTTATCATCTATTTAGTTAAAACAAAATTTATTGAAGGTAATACAACACTCCTTTTCTCCTTTTCATTTCTCTATTACTTTATGATGATAAAAGGTATGACAACTTAAACAATTTATTTATAATATTTGTCCCTCCAGAGTATTATCTCATTGCATATTCTTTTGATGCATACTATAATATGGATTTCAAAGCACATTATCCTGTATGGTTGTATAAAAACGGCTATTTTATTATATTTTCTTGAAAAGAAAAACATAGGATCTTGTAAATCACAGATTTTTCAAGTATATAATCTTGTTGATGGTAAGGTTCCATGATCAGCTTTTATTGATTTCAGAATTATCTTTCTGCCTTGTTAGCTTTGTGAAGGTACTTGGAAAATGGATATTAATTTTGTTGACTCAGACAGTGATGCCTCCACTGAAACAAGTGACAGTGAGGACCAGGACCGCAGTGAATTGGTATTTGGTGAACATGCTCGAAGCATCTTGTCTAGTCTAGACGAGAGCATTGGAAAAATAGATGACTTTCTTGCATTTGAGAGAGGCTTTACAATTGGTGAAATTGTTTGCTCAGCAACAGATCCCTCAGGACAGTTGGGACGGGTTGTAGATGTTGATCTAGTTGTGGACTTGGAAACAAATTCTGGTGCTCTCATAAGAGATATAAACAGCAAGAAACTCCTTAGGCCGAGGTCCTTTGCATATGGAGACTTTGTAGTTTGTGGGCCATGGCTTGGACGGGTTGAAAGAGTTTATGATGCTGCTACTATTCTGTTGAATGATGGGACTAAGTATGAGATGGTGATAACAGACTCAAAAGTTTTAACACCTGTTTCTCCAATCATTGAAGATTCAACATTTCCATTCTATCCAGGTCAGCGAGTGAAGATTAATCTTCAGCCAATGTCCCAGTCTAAATTGTGGTTGTGTGGCTCACTCAAAGCAAATCACAATGAAGGTATTATCCGCAATGTGGAGGTAGGAGAAGTGCATGTTAGTTGGATTGCTTCAGTTCTGCTTCAGGGCATAGGTTCTTCATTTCCTAGCCATATTCAAAATCCAAAGGCTCTTACTTTGTTATCATGTTTTCCTCATGCTAATTGGCAACTTGGTGATTGGTGTAAACTTCCAGTAGATCATTGTGTTAATCTGCTCATGGCTACAGAAAAGCCAGAATCTCTAACTTCTCCTATTTGCTTATCAAAGATGCAGAAAGAATTGGATATAGAAAATCCACAAATGTATGTGATTGCCAAAACCAAGAGCAAGGTTGATATTCTGTGGCAAAATGGCAAAAAATCAGTTGGAGTAGATCCTCAATCCCTGTCTCCAGTGAGCAACCTTGGTGATCATGATTTTTGGCCAGAACAGTTTGTGATGGAGAAGGTAACATTGGAAGATGCTCATGTTCAAGGAACCCAACGGTTTGGAATTGTGAAAAATGTGGACTCGAGTGAGCAGACTGTGGAGGTAAAATGGATACTCTCAGAATTTAGCAAGAATGTTGATGTTAGTGGTGAATCCACTGAGGTTATGAGTGTTTATGAACTGATCGAGCACCCTGATTTATCCTTTTCCATTGGTGATGTTGTTCTCCAGCAAAATCCTAGTTTTCACCAAGTGGAAGAAAATATGCTTGATGCACAAATGAGTGATCAGAAAGAAAGAAACAATTTGGCCGGTGCTGTAGACAGATTATCCTATGAGAAAGAGATTCTTGAGAAGCCAATTGTTGAATTTCATAATATGGATGTCGAAGGTTATTTATCATGCATAGGAAATGTTATTGGTTTCAAGGATGAACTCATTGAAGTTAAATGGGCTAATGGTGTGATTTCCAAGGTATGACTGACTGTCAACAGTGACATCTGTTTAATCATTACCAAAATTTTCTTTTCATTTTATATTTCTGGTTTTTAAGCAACACTATTTTTTAAGCAACTTTTTTTTAAAAAATTGTTTATTAGTTTTTCCCTTGGACTTGGCTTATACTTCTGAGCATATTCAATTTAGCTGCAAAATCCCAACTTGTTTTGTTTGTCTATCTGGTCTGATTTCTTTTGTGCCTGTATGGATTGAGGACTTGGCGGTGATAGGAGGGGCTTGTTTTCATTCCTTTGGTTTGCTAGACTGGAAGTGGTATAGGTGATGGCAAGATTCGAGATCTTGACAACAATGAGAAAGGCCCTTTACCAATTAAGCTTGCTGGCATAATCAAGCTTTCATTCATTCAGGAAGCTCCCCTATAGGGGCTGAGGATAATCTTTCCTTGGTTCATCTCTACCTCCAATATCTCACCATGATGTTTACCTTTTAACCCATGCTGATTCGGGAAATTTCTTCCTCTTACTCTCCCACGGACTCTTCTGTCCTTCCCTCCCCCTTGCTAATGAATTCCTGAGCAAGACTTATCTTACATGTTTATACAAGTAAAGAAATTTTTATTTTCTCTTTCTTTTTTTTTTGTTTCCTTATCATCAATGTATCTCTGCTAACAGGATCAGTAATTTGGATTATTTCAGGTTATACCTTCTGAAATATATGGACTTGATAGACTTCTTCACCGTACTTCGACATCGTCATCTACCATGGAGTCTTTCACTTTAAATGCTAACAAAGAAATGAATGATCAAGAGAAACAACCATGGAGTATAAAACAACAGGTCCAAACCCATTCTTTAATAAACATGTTTGTTCATGTGCCCTCCCTTGCCATGCCAAGATATTTCATGGAAGGGAAGAATTTAATTATCAAAATTATGTTTTCCAGAAAATTATGAAGGAAAGCTGCATGGAAGATATTTGGAAAGCTGCATTGCTTCTGTCTCCGAGGGCGGCTTTTGACTTCTTCACACATGTTGCTACTAGATTATTCAAATCCCTTGTCTCAACTCTGCCTAGTTCAGTTAAGTCTTATCATCTTTTATCTTTATCTGCCTTATCTTTGGATTCTCAGACTCTGGTTACTTACAGAAGGATGCTTCCCAGTATAACAATTTGGCAGAAGATTTTCAGACTGAACCAGCTGATACATGCCTTGGTAATTTGAAATGGCAAGTGCAGGAGATCGAACAAACTGAAGAACTGAGTTTCGTGCACACCAATGATGAGCCTAGAAAATTTAAACAATTTGATATTGTGAATGATCACTCAGATCATCATTTTGTGGTAGGCACTAGCAATCCATTGATGCTGTCTCAGGTTTGTGCACAGTTACTTAGTAAAGTTAATACATCTGTCAATAAGCACACAGTTATATGGTTTATTTTCTTTTGCCACTCGTATCAGATCAAGAAAGGTTGGTTTAAGAGAGTGCAACAAGAATGGTGTGCCTTAAAAGTTGATTTGCCAGGTGCATTCTCTTTCTTAACCTTCTCATAATGATGAGATTTGTTGCAATTCATCCCATCTTTTAGGAGTTACAGTTTCTCTATTCACTCGAAGAGAATTAGTACTTGGTCAATCAGGAACTATAGAGCATCCTTTTTTCTTTCACAAACTCTATTTTATTATGTTTTCTAACTAAAACTGTGCTTGTTCTTATCTGTTTTTTGAAAAAAGCATAAATCTTCCAGTATCTATATCCGTGTTATTTGTAAAATGAAGTAATTTTGCAACTTTCCATTTTCACAAACTTTACTGCATAAATGTAACAAAATTAAACACACTTATGTTCACCCAGTGAGTTTGTTACTATAGTTCAGAAAGTGAATCATATTAGTCTTAAAACCAATTGGAAAGCCACACATCTACATGTTGCTTCTACTTTGCTAATGATGGCTTTTATGCACCAGATTCGATCTATGTCAGAGTTTACGAGGAACGAATGGATCTTCTGAGGGCATCTATTATTGGCGCACCTGGAACCCCCTACCATGATTCTCTATTCTTCTTTGATATTTTTCTTCCTTCAGACTATCCTTTTGAACCTCCAGTGAGTATTCTGTTTAACTTTTCTTTAATCTTACTGGCACAACTTATTTCGTATAAATCCTTAGTGGGAAAGCAAATGATTGTTAGTTTGTTTTAAGTCAATCATCATATTTAAAGAGATAATAATCTGCAGATTAAATCCAAATTACAGTTCAGGTTAGGCAAGTAACTTGTGTGGATATACTTGAATTCATGCATATCATATTAACATGCATACCGAAGTACTTTAATCTGAACATAATTATATTAATCTATATTTATATTTATTTGACATTTTTAGATCTATTAGATATTATTATAAACAGTAATCTACTGAGATTCTTAATAAGTCATAATGACTAATTATCTACTAATATATTGATATGGTACTATTAATTTTACTTCCAAATTCTGTATTAAATTTTGATTTTATCAATTATATGGTTATTATTTTATTAATTGTAAATGAAATTACCAAATATTTGAAAGAAATGTTTCGCTTCAATAATATTAAGAGTTAATTAATATAAAAATTACTGATTCGGATATTGTCGATTCAACCAATCTCCTATGTTTTTGAATCTTCTAATACCTATATTGATATGGATTTTCACACCCATGCTCCTTAAGGGAATTGAGATATACGTAACACAAGACCAGAATATATGTCTCTCTGCACTAGGAGACTCGTCCAATGGGCATAGATGGGGATAGCCATCATGTGGCATTTGACTATCATAAAACATTTGATATCCTTGCATTGACGGCATCGGATATTGATAGCCATCAACATTTGATGCCTATACTGATATTGCTAGTTTGACACCTTACAAGCTAACTAGCCAGACTTTGTTTGGCTTTCTTGTTAGGCTAATGCTTTGATTTCAGTTGGGCATTGATATGAAGTCGTAGTTTTGACTAAGTTCTAAAAGACCGTGGTAGCTACGAATGAAACAAAGTCGTACTTATCGTGAAAACATTGAAATACAAATTACACTTGCATTTTCAAGTTATTACAACTGTTTACTTTCTTGAAATTTTCTAGAGATTATTTCTTCATTTGCTCTATCCTTCTATTGCCTTCACTTGGCCATGAACTTCTATTTGCATTTCATGACTCAGCTTTTAGTGCTGATTAACTCTATGAAACACTCATTTCTACTGAATGTATTAGGTTGTACACTACATCTCTGGGGGGCTTCGACTAAACCCGAACTTGTATGAATCAGGAAAGGTTTGTCTTAGTCTCCTCAAGACATGGATAGGAAGTGGTAGCGAAGTCTGGCATCCTGAGAACTCCACTGTTCTTCAAGTGCTGCTATCACTTCAGGCACTCGTGCTCAACGATAAGCCTTACTTCAATGAGGCAGGATTCGACGAACAGATTGGAAGAGTCGAGGGTGAGAAGAACTCTGTTACCTACAACGAGAATGCTTTCCTACAGTCATGCAAGTCTATGTTATACATCTTGCGCAAGCCCCCTAAGGTAATCTGACTATGTTTACAGTAGCAAAATGGTTATATGACCTTCGTCTGTCCACCTGAATGACACCTTCAATGCTCTCCTATTGGGTTATTGCAAATGCAGCATTTTGAAGCACTCGTGCAGGAGCACTTCACTCGCAGATCGTCTCACATTCTCAATGCCTGCAAGGCATATTTGGAGGGCTCGCAAGTCGGGCGTGCTTACGAATGCGGAGAGGATACCAGTACCTGTTGCAAAAGCTGTTCCACTGGGTTTAAGATCATGCTTGCTAAGCTCGTACCAATGCTCGTGTCGGCGTTTACCGAAAGAGGGATCATTTGCACTGAGTTTGTGCAGTATGATTATAAGTCGTCTCTTGATGGTAAAGACGAATAATTAGCGAGTCCAAGTGAACATCAATGGTGTGCCTTATGCTACCTTAAACTATCTGCTAGTACATGGTGTGTGATGACTGCTAGTACTGCCGGTATTTTACGACAATCCTAAACTGAAGTTGATGTCTATATGGCTTTTAAAGATTGTAAATTCCCGATATATGCGAGTTGTGCCTTCGATAGTTACCTTTCAGATCACCGAAAATTTGTCAATTCTCTTTCTTTCTTAGATGACCTTGTGTTGCTTAAGTTAGCTCTCACCTTTGGAGCACAAAAAGTCGATCTTTTATCGCTTAGACTTGTTGATTCAATCCATAGCTTAGCATGGTTTTAAGTTATGTGTAGACTCGCACAACCATATTCGTAGACCACAAGTCGATCCGGCTCAAGCTTATGCTAGAACTAGGCTAGAACAACATGGGTCAAATTCTTCTTGATGCAATTCGACCCTAGTTGAATTAGGTTATCGTAAGTTCAAGCGTGGATTGGGCTCAAGCTCATGCTAGCTCAAAGATAGGATCAACCTAAGTCATGATGTCTTTGGTCCACAAACAACTTAATGTAACTCGAGTTTGGTTAGTAACTTACGAACGGCCTATTGACGCGTATCAATCGTATCTACCTCGATAACTTTGGGCATGATATTTTATATGCAAGAAGAGAAGATTCGATCTTTTTTAAAAAATTATTGGCCACAGTTGTCTACAAAATGGCTAAGGCATCAGATACTACATATATATAAAGGAGGCATCAAGTAGGGTAAGGTCTTTTGTGGATCGATAAAAGTTGACCTTTCTTTCTTTCCGAGTAATGACTTAGCATTAGGGCAAGATTTTCATAAATATTAATCTTCATAAGTTGTTTTTGTTTCATGGTAGCTTTGATGAGGTATTGATCGAGCATTTATATTATTTTTAAAATTTGATTAAAATAATAATTTAATATTGGTATAATTCACCAATACTTCCAAAATAGCTATATATAGAAGTATTCAAATATATTTAATTATTTACTTTAAATTAATTAGATTTAATATTTAGATTATTATAAAATTAGTTATTGTTAGTTATTCCAAATTAAAGTAATTATTACTAAAAATATAATGTTATATAGTAAGTTAATGCACAATAGAAGTCCCCGGGGCAATGGTGCAACGAGAGGATATGGCCGCTAGGTTGTAAGGGCTTGTCGGCCTGGAGATGCAGCGGCCGACCCTGCCGCGGGCGCAACAGCACCGGTCAAAGGATGCGAGCACAATCAAAGGATCCCCTGGTGGTCGGCGATGAACACCTTCGCGGGCGGAGAGGAAAGAAGCGACCACCGGATTTCGACCGCCGTATGCGGCTTCCCGATTTTTTACCCTGGTGCCCGATTTCGGGGTGACAGATTTTGGGAAAACTTCCGTGGATGAAATTTTCTTTCTTTCCTAAAAACCGGAGGTAAACGAAGGACCACCCCTGGGCATTAATATTTAGATTATTATAAAATTAGTTATTGCTAGTTATTCCAAAGCAATTATTACTAAAAATATAATGTTATATAGTAAGTTAATGCACAATAGAAGTAATCAACTACTTTAAGTTAATTAGTTATCTAGATTTTAAATAGTAGTTTTAAATTATTACTTAAATGGAAAAGAGGTATTTTAGAAAATCAGTATATGATTTGATAATTTGAATAAAATGTATATTTAAAAACCTTAAATGGGTGACGTTGGAATCATCTTCAATATCGAGTAAAATTATATTTTAATTTAATTTATTTTTTTAAATTTGTTCGGATAAATATGCCCTTAGGCATATAAATCATGTTTTTTTATATTGTGAAAAAAATTCAAAATGTCCATATTTAGTTAATAAAAATTATATATCTTCAACAATCAACACCACAACAATAAGCTAAAATTAATTACCTTTTTTGATATTTTGATCAAGCCAAAATTATACAACTATCCAAATAATTAATAAATATTTATATTTTCAAAATAGTTTGAGTTATAATTCAGGCAAAAATCTTACCATGATGATATGGCGATAGGAAACTATTTCGAATAGAAGAGCGATGACGTCGAAGTCTTCTTCTTACTTTTTTCTCATGATGTGATATAGTCGATCCTGTACACATAGGGCTCACCAAAAATTACCCCGATTAAGTCCTAAGTAATCTAGAACCTCCAAAATAATATAATAGAAAGACCAATCGACATATCTTCCTTAGAGAGCGTTCTCCCTTTACTTCTATAAAGTGAGAAGTCCAAGCGATATACCTCTTTAAAGCAATGGCTGAGCTAGCCCGGGTGATTTACTCGGGCTGATTCGAACTCTTGGACTACGTCGACGATATACCCCGGGCTCCTTTAAATTTTATTTCTTCTTTCCCTAAATCCAAGGTTTTTTTCTTCTTGTCACCGTCGGACCCTCCGGGCTACAGCTCGGGTACAACTCAATGTGGCTCCGCCCTTGCTTTAAAGGATATTTTTTTTTGAAAAATATACCATAAAACTCAATATGACATACTCAACTACATGGATATAGGTCCTACTACATAGATGTAGAATCCACTACATGCAGTGTCATGTTAAATTTCATACTACATTTTTCATATAATGTATCATTGCTCATTTTTTTAGTCACCATATCTTTTCATATGAGTATATATTATTTCCTTTTAATCATTATATTTTTTTACTTTAGTAAAAATGAAGTTCGCCACTCCAACATTCTATGATTGATTCTACAATCATTTATGAGTCAAATCAGAATATTCGATAAATCAAATCGACTTGATTAATTGAAGATTATTAACATGCCACGTAAAATGTACGAAACCTACCCATAATAGATTCTGTTTTTACGATTTCACATTGACGAGAATTTTGTTTGCGTCACGGGATGTTTCTTATAACTCCAAGTGGACTCATCATTAATAAATTTAATATTTAAAAAACATATATACATGATTTTAAAATATTTTACAAAGAATGAGACGTGTCTCCAACTGGTACCCCGAAGCTTTAGCCCTCCACAACTACTCGCACACCGACACGTCTGGAACCGCAAATCTGTTGGGCCCCACAACCTGCGGACGGACGACGCGCTTCCACGTCATCCGTCACCTCCCTGATGTGATGGTCGCCCGCTTCCGTGCCTTCCTCATTAAGCAAACAAAAGTGTATCCATTTGTAACTCATTAATTTTATTTATTTATTATTTTATTTATTTTTGAAATTATTGCCACGCCGCTCGGCGCCTTGTAATTTAATACTCTAAATTCCATATTTTATTTAATGCCTAATTGGAGTTGTGTTTGCCTTGTCTGGCCATTATTGGCAAATAATTAAAAATAAAGATGATGGTTATTGCTTTACTTCCTATTTTTTTAAGCGATAATAAAGTTAAAGGATGCATTTTAAAAAACAGATAAAATATGGGTTAAAATGATCATCATGCATACATTTGATCATGCTATGATAATTATAAATTTGAAGTTATAATGGCCCGAGACATAACTGAGTTGGTTACGATGTAACAGAGTTGTAGAAGAGGACAAGGGTTTGAATCTGACGAAGTCAGACAATACCCTCCTGCATCGTAACCAACTGCAGTTTCTCAATTTACCTCCTCACAGATGGTCGTGAAGTCGACCGTGTGAGACGTGGGGTGACAAATTTCACCTTTTGCGGAAGAAAAGAAAAGAATTGGAATGAAGTATTCTCCAAAATATAAAAGAATTGGTTACGATGAAACAGATTTGTTGAAATGGACAAGAATAAAATCTTAATAAAGTCGAGATAATATCTTTTTTCGTCGTGACCAATTATAATCAAGAATAAAATCTTAATAAAGTCGAGATAATATCTTTTTTCGTCGTGACCAATTATAATTTTTATGATTTACCTTCTTATAAATGATCATAGAATCGTCGTGTGAAATTGTTGAGA
Organism: Curcuma longa; assembly: GCF_044706935.1. Taxonomy (NCBI): domain Eukaryota; kingdom Viridiplantae; phylum Streptophyta; class Magnoliopsida; order Zingiberales; family Zingiberaceae; genus Curcuma; species Curcuma longa. Next base: position 4,223,347 of record NC_133866.1, read on the forward strand.
TGATGGATTTTGTGAAATTGTTGAGATGATGGATTTTATTTCATATAGTCAATAATTGATAGCATTTCATATTTTTATTATTATAAAAAATCTATATTATTATTTGAGAAAAATATAAAGGACTATTTAAAAGGTAGCTTTTGCTTGTAAAAAAGTTTAAAAAGCGGTTGTTCATATTTTTTATTAAAAATATTTTTATTTTATAAATTGGGTTAATTAAAATAATATTGATTAAGTTACTTAGTAGAGAAGGAGAGATTTTTTTATTTTATTTTTGAATAGAAAGTATTATTTTGACGTTTTAAAAAGGAGGGACTTTTGACGATAACTACGGGAGCGGTTACTCCACCGGACGGTGACCGTATTCATCCAGGATGGCATACGTCTGTTGTCGTGCCGAGGAGACAACTTTGCTTATCCTAAACCGATGGATACGACAAGGCCAGCGTGGCACTTTTGACACGCTTACTGGTCAACGGTTCGCTGGTTCTCTTTAACTAAACGATTTCTGAGAGGCGCCACACCGGCGGCCCTCCAGAGTTTTAAACCGTCCCGACCCCCGCTGCGCACTCATCCGACGGACGAGAAGAGCTCCTTCCTGCTGCCGCCCCGCGCCGAGCCTCGTCGACCGCTAGATCGTGGCCGCGCCGGAGCCGTCCATTTGCCCCCCGAGTCCAGGCGGCGAGCAGCCCCCTTTGTAGTGGTCAGGCCGTCGAGCTGGAGGAAAAGAGAGGCTCCGGATTCTTTTGCGGAGATTTGTGGTGTGATCTGATGGATGCCAAGGCGAGGCCGGAGAAGCGTATCCTGATCTTTGTGCTTTCTGATATGCAATTGTTTGTTTTTCTTCTCAGATCTGATTTGCGTTGATTGATTTTCTTTGTGTTTTGTGGAGGCTTTCGTTTGCTCGATAGATCCGCCTCGTAAAATTCGTGATTTTTCCAGTTATTATTATTATTTTGTTGCTGATCGTCGACTTGGATTCCGTAGTTTCTATAAGGAATAATTTTTCTCATTCCATTTTCCCTTGCCTTTATTCCGTCTTGTTAGATCTTATAAGGTCTAATGGCTGATGCTTAATGGTTGGTTGTCCTTTGCTTGCCCATAAGGAAAGAATAAAGAAAAATAATCGTGTCTTTAGATGCAAGTAACGTGACGGATCTATCTGTATTTGTTATTTTCTTTTTGAATTTGTAATCTTTATGATTTCGATTTGTCGAATATCAAATTCTGCTAAACTTTTGTTACATTTTTTATCTAGCTGTGTAAAGATGTAGAGTTAGGATTTTTGACTTGGTTGCACGATTTTCTACTCGCATAATAAATCGGCATCCGTGGCTCCTTGCATCACTTGATATATTGGGGAATTGATGTTTTCTTTGCCAGTGTTTGTTATTTGTGAGCCTTGACTTTTTGCTATCTAGCAATTGATGAAGCTATTAAGACATTGAAGATCGACCCTACGTCAAAAGCCAGCAGTATGACCATGGTAATCTGCGGCATGCTATTGCTTGCTCTTTGAAATCGATACTTTTTATTTCGATTTTGCTTTATTTGTTTTCAGAACCTAATATTGACTTTTGATAATTTATCATTTTAGTCCGGACCAAAAGCTGCAAGCTTGTCTGATGCAACATCCTGCATCTCATCCGGAGATACAACAAGCGGTATCAAGGAAAGCGAGGTTTATCAAGATGTATCCATGGATGATCAGGGCATGTATTACTATGGTTATTATTATCCAGGTTTGTCCTCAAACCTTGCCAAGTAATTGAATTGCACAAATTTTTTTTCTGGATTTTCATTTCATATTAAGATTCAAACAGGGTCTCATGTTGCTATGGGGGATTGGGATAATTCATGTTGCAACCATGGAACAGATAATGTTCAAGCAGAGTATCCTGTAAGTAATTCTATTCATTTTTCAGCCCCTGAAATTTGTTTGATGTTTTTTCTAAGCTTATACTTGCATTTATATTCCGCATAAATCTTTGTTACAGTGGTGCAGCAGTATTTTTTGTGGTAATATTTCTTTTTCTATGGTCTTCAGGATTTCTATTAGGAGTTGTTGAAATAGCATTTCGAAAAGAAGGGTAAAAGGGCTTCTAGTTACTAATTTGATTGCTAGATTAGAAAGCATTGATATTTACAGTCCACAGGCTTTTGCACCAGCTGTAATTGGTCATGAAAAACACCATGGATGATTAGAAAAGCTTCATTTGGATACGCAGCAATAATTGTTTTCTAATTGACTGTGAATAGGTTGAAAAGGTTTTTTCTTTTATAATTTTGACAATTAGTCATTGTTCCTTACTAGTTGAGTTTGGTTACATGTGAATCAATTTCTGTTATTGTGTATGCAAGATCATGTCATCACATCATGTATCAGACATAGCAAGGTTGTTTAGTTGTAAGGTTTGCTTGGATCTTTCTCTAAGCGTCTGACCTTCAACTAAATCATTTCAACTAACTTTGAACACATCCACATTACCTTAAATTGGTTCCTCTTGATTACTTTGCTTTCATATGCTGGCCTTCTTGGTTTATTTTCTGGAAGTAACCTTACACATCCATCATTCAACGGTATTTCTGATTTCTGAATTCTGCTCCACAGACTGGAGTGTCTAATGTTAATTTAACTATGGTACACTAGGAAGAGTTTAAAAGGGAAAAAATTACAGAAAATTATCACTCTTTCATAGTTATGAAGCTTGTAGACAATGCTGTATTATCTTAGAATTTCCTACTTCATATGGATGGTTTGATTAATTTGTACAGATGTTTGTTTTAACCTATTTTTCTGTGTCCTTGTTTCAGACTATTCAAGCTGATAATGGATCAACGGTATACTATTTCCCAGGATTTCAAACTGGATATAGCAGCTACGGTCCATTCTCACCTGGATCATATGGTGTTGATGGACAGTTTTGGGGGCAAGGCTCATATTATCCAAGTCCAGTTTCTCCTCAAACAGTTGTTTCTCCAGGAATTTATCCCCATCCAATTGCTTATGGACCTGAGCTGATTCCTGCATACCCATGGGATCCATATTTTTTCTTCCAAGATGAGATTCAAGGGAGCACATTTACTTTGGATCCAACAAATACACATTATAAACCGAATCATTCATCCCATGGCCATAACTTTCCTCCTGCCAAAACCTCAACAACTTCAAAAGTGGCCTCACTAGCATCTGATTTGTCATATCCTTTGTCAACTCAAAACCAAACACAGAAATCTGTGAAGAAGGTAATTTTCTGTTTAACATGCAATGTTTCCACTTTATTGGACTTATTTTTTAGGTTCATTGTCCTTGAGTGCATTATTAAATTATCACACGGATTTAAATGTTTCCAGGCACCTTCTGCTTCTCTATCAAAAGGTTTTGTTCCTGTAAATAAGTTCAGTTCATATGCTAACCAAGCGAAGGGTGCATTGCTTTATCCAAGCAGTGCAATTCCTGTGAAAGAAAATAATCGTAGCTTGGTTGATGAGGAGAAGCTGAAAGCCAGAAATAAGCTAAATAGCCTTGCTGATCTTGACTTGCTGAATGAGCAAAACCGTGGTCCTAGAACAAATAGCAGCAAAACTACCTCCCACTCTGGCAATAATCTTCAGGAAACTCTTAATATCAAGAAGAATGATAATAACAGTGGATTGATTGCTCTTACTAACAGCGATGAATACAATTCTCCTGATTTTAACACAGAGTATAAGCAAGCTTTGTTCTTTGTAATAAAATCATACAGCGAAGATGATGTTCATAAAAGTATAAAATACAATGTCTGGGCGAGCACACCAAATGGGAACAAAAGGCTAGACTATGCCTTCCAAGCTGCACAAGAAAATAATGTGGAAAAGGGTGGAAAGTGTCCTGTGTTTCTCTTCTTTTCTGTAAGTGAACCTAACTTCTCTTTTCTAAAGGCCGGTCTAACAATATGTTTGCAAAAAATGATCCTTGATTTCGGTATTGCTATCTCATAAGTGGATTTCATGACACATACATTTTAGTCCCTAAAAGTGTAACTTGGCTATGAAGTTGAAACTCTGTAATCCAATAAATGGGTGCATCTTTTCTCCAAGTGTTTTACATGTTATGATTAAAGAATTATGCTATTTTCAAGTGTAGTCTTATGGAATGCTCAAGTTTTTTATTTGCTTAATCCTCTGGATATTTTGTTCTTCAGGTTAATGCTAGTGGTCAGTTCTGTGGTGTTGCGGAAATGACAGGCCGAGTTGATTTCAGTAAAAATATGGACTTTTGGCAACAGGACAAATGGAATGGCTTTTTCCCGGTGAAGTGGCATATAATTAAAGATGTTCCAAATCCACAACTTCGTCATATAATTTTGGAGAATAATGAGAACAAGCCTGTCACAAACAGCAGGGATACACAAGAGGTATGCCTCTTTACAGTTTCATGTGTGAATATGTTGATGCTTCTCTGCCTATTAGAAGGATCTGGACTTCATGTTGTATTGTTTCATATAATTTACCTAGATAATTGTGTTGTCAAAATATATTTTTAAGGATCATCATAGTGACTCTTGTGACCAAATATTTGGTTTAAGTTATTATTACATCCTTCATTAGTTTTTACTTAATTCATCATGAACTTTCAATGATCTTAAAATGACATGTTATGATGCCTTCTTAACCACTACAACTGTATTCTATATGTTACTGGATTTGATTCTAATTACTCTTTAAGTATTTCAGGTCAAGTTTCCACAAGGTACTGAAATGTTGAACATTTTCAAGAGCTATTCTGCTAAAACATCCATATTGGATGACTTTGGCTTTTATGAGAATCGCCAAAAAGCAATGCTAGAGAAGAGGAACAAGCTTGCTAGTCCAAGTTTTGATAATTCTCTGGTAAGCATTTGCATTTATTTTCGTCTAAGGAGTCTCTTTATTAGTATTAAAAACTCTTACATTTGGAAGTAAATTTTCTACAGGCCAAAACTATCGAATCAACTCAATTCCAGAAGCTAGTTGACTCAAATGCCAAATTGCATAAACTCGTGCCAGTTGAACCGAAGGAAGCACTCCCGTGCTCCATGGTCACTTCACCAAAGTGAACATGGAAAGGAAACCAGCTGTTTATGTGGACTGGAGAACTACAACCGTGCTCCTTCAAAGCTGAAAAGAATTTGTTCGTGCTGTTTGGATTATCAACATCGACCTCAATTCAAGAAGGAAATAACTTTGTCAAAAAATCTGAAAATGGAAAACAAGAAGCGCTAAGAGAGTACCGAGTACTTGTCCCACAAACAATGGTAGCAATGACTGGGAAGAGCCCCGATTGCAATGGCAAATGATTTCATCGATGCAAAGTGATCATGGAGATGTTGATAGATGAAATGTCGGTAGGATAGTGAAGCATGTACCCCCCAAAAAAATCCTAAGAGACTGCTTGGGAGCAAAGTTGTGTTCTCCAAACTTTAAATTTGGAAGAAACAGGAAGATGAAAAACTAAACAAGGTTTAGATACACTGTAAACCTTGTATTTGTCACAAGTTATACTGAACTAACAGTGAATTCACACAATGATATCAATTGTTAGCTGTTATCTCGACATGTTTGAGCATATATGAAGGCAAAATTTTGCTCTCAATGGATGTTGTATTTTCTTTTTTAAATTTGTATTGCTCTTAAATACTGACCTTTGGTTCAAGGCATAATTTGGGGGGCTCCACTTGTCTGCTGGTTCTTCTGGTGGTGGTGACTGGGTGACAACTACAGCACAACTACCAATGATCATTAGGTTTTCTGCTCACCTCAGGTTGGTTCATTTTCCATCAACAAAAGCAATTTAAGTGTATAATTATGAATTTTAAAATTTTTCAGTCACTATGTATTGATTGATGACACAGTAGCATACAGTTTTATACCAGTTTTTTTGTATCCTTAAGTTGTGAACTGGTCATCATAGTTCTAATAATTTATAGTTTTAGCAAGTACTTAATTTTGTGCCCCAATTAATTTATAATTTTCATATGTACTTTTATTTAGTTTATACAGATTATACTTAGAAGTAATAAATTTGTTTGTGATGGTAATTTTATTATTAATTATGATAAAATTGAAGATTTTGAATATTATGATAATTTTTGTTATTATCATAATTTTTTAATTATTGAATTGGGCAAAAATTAAAAAAACATCTTTTATTTTTATTATTATAAAAAAATTAGATCATTTTAACCCATCATTAAAAGAATATTCCATCTCTGAAAGTATGGCCCAATAGGAGAATCATTGATGAATTTTCATAATACAATAGTTAGAAAATGCATATTCTCTATTTGATGATAAAATTATGAAAAATAGTAAGAAGTATGATTACCTAGATGGATCGGACTACCACTTGAGCAGAGTGAGCATATTATGATCCACAATTCTAATACCCAGATAAAGCATGACATTCTATCGTAGAGGTCAATTCTCTGTACTCTCAATATAAGTATTTTCGGATTTATCATGGTGGTTGTAAAAAATTAATTTGAAGAACTAAAAATCTAGATTAATATATATATATATATAATATATATAAAAGTGTTACGGTTTATAATTCTAATACTGAGATAATATTTTTTAAATTTATTTTAGTAGTTAGATGAAAAATTTATGTGAAATCAAGTCAGTCACGTCACTTTGCAGATAAAATCGATTCGAATTAAAAATCTAGATTATATATATATATATATTACACAATTGACAAATCTTTACAATTTTTTTATAACAATCTCTCAATTTTCTCTTTTTATATAATTACCTCTCATAATTTAATTTTAGTTTTTATCAAAATATGCCTCGGAGTTTACAGTTCTTGCTCAGTTGCTCTACTGTAAAATTATTAAAATACTCGCGATAGCGTAAGCATAATATATCTTCATTATTCTATTAAATATTTAACAAATCAGTAGTTAAGAATTAAGATAAAGAGAGAGTTCTTAAACTTAGAAGGGTTCATTTGAAAATTGTCTGGACGGCATTCTGGAAAAGCAAGAATATTGTGTAGCGAAATAGAATTTTCTCGATGATTAAATAATACTGATGGGACCAACTTTAGACCGGTTTCTTGAACCGTCTCAGCCAGGTTCGACCGGCGAGCCGGTTCAAAATCACCAGCTTCCTTCGCCTTGAGAACTTGGCGTTAAAGAACTGGTGTTAAAGCATCCTCCCTCGCTGTCTGTCGCTCTAGTCGCCGAGACGCACTGCTCTTCTCCCTCCTCTTCCTTCGCCCTCGATCGGAGAAGCCGCCTGAGGTAGGGATGATTCCGTGGATCGGGTTGGGCTGCGGCGCCAGTGCAGCTGTGCTTTGGCTTCTGGGGAGGAGCAACCGAAGGTGCGCGCCGGTTTTTCAATTGTTTTCTTATATGATCGGTTTCGGGAGGAATTGTTGATGACGTTAGCTTCTTCTTCTATAGGGAGTCCGATGCTCTCAGATCGGTCACTAGAGTTAACCACTTGAAAGATTTAGGTGAGTTTTTGCTATTTTCTTGATTGTTGCTATGCCCATTATTGGTAGGTATTATTGGATGCATTTATGTGTTTGGAAATTTAGTATGACCGAGAAGTGATTCTTGCTTGGTCTGCTACATCTTGATTTTAGATTAACAAGAATAAGATCGGAGTTTGAATTGCTGAAAAAAGTTTAGATACTATAGATTTTAGTACGTAGAAGTAGAGTTCAATATATGAATGAGATAAGAAATGCGAGAACAGTTAAGATGGAATGTTGAACCTTTGCAATTAAAGATGTATGATGTTGCGGATCTATTATACAACAAAAAAGCGTTACGTGATAAAGATATCATTATTAGGGCGAAAATTGAATGTTTAAAAGGGAGAGAAGCTTTTCAAATCTTGAGGTAACTCTATTTTCCCCTTAGTCTAAAAAGAGTGTTCTAGGAGATAATAACTATCAGAATGCTAAAACATGTAAAGTTAGTGCAGAATCTATCAGAATGCTAAAATATACATGTGACATTACTATAAAACTATAAATTTACTACTTGAGAGTAGGAAGATGTAGTTTTAGTAGAGGAAAAAAAATCTGGGAGAAGATGGGTTAGTAGGGTTTTCAATGATTTGTCATCTTTGCCTACATGAGGCAATCTTGTGGCCAAACCTACACCTAAGGTGGAACTTGAGTGCTCAACTTGCATGCGAGAGAACACCAGCATATGCATGCTTGGCAGTAATTGATTCATCTGTTTTTTTTCTTTGTCCATGGATGTTCATAAAGTATAAATCAACATACAAGAAATCTGTAATGGTTCACACATTAGTAGAAACCATGCAAGAGAGTAATTCAAAGTTACTTTTTGAAAACAATGACCTAATACTTCATACACAACTCAAGAATAGGGTGATGTAAGATATGAGCATCCCTTTAGTATGGGGTCACTAGTTTTATCCTGTGAACAGATACTCAACTTCCATGAACTAAACCTTGGTTACGAAGGTCAAATTGGAGCAATCTTATTAAAAGATCAAAGTTCACCTTTGCATAAATAGTACTAGGTATTGATTGTGCAACTAGATTTTGACCTCTTTCATAATTTATCAATTATGGTGACGGTCAGTGTAATCCTAGTCCTTGATGGGACCTATGTTCTGTAAGATCTTCTGAGCAGTCTATATTCTCTATAGGTCCATATATCTGTTTGTTTTTTTTAGAGTGTATGCATACCTATTGAAGTAGCTTCATATTGTTGTTCTTGGTGAAAATTTCAAGCCTGAGCAATTTGTAGAGTGTAATAGTTTTTATCAAAATCTTTTGGCATTTTTGTTTTTCTTAGGGAGTAGAACATTTTTATTTCTGTTGACCTTATTATCGTGTATTACCAGTAGTTCTCTGCTATCACAATAGTTTTCTTTGTTATTTATATTTGCTTTCTTGTTTAGCCATTCTTCTAGATACTGCTTGCAAGGTAGTTCCTCTTGTAGTTACTGTAACTGGAAAAGTCGACTCAGAAACACCAATAAACTGTGAGCAAAGTGGTTTGAGAGGTGTCATAGTTGAGGAAACGGTATATATTGTTTACTTACAGTATTTGATTGTGAAATATTGCAGCATTGGCATTTTGATAAGTTTTTTGAAGATATCTTGTTTGATTGTTTTTAGGCAGAACAACATTTCTTAAAATACAATGAGGTTGGATCCTGGGCGCAAGATTCTGCTCTGATGCTTACGTTGAGCAAAGAGGTTCCTTGGTTCTTGGTATGTACAATACTACGAGTATTGATTGTTATTTTTCTTTTTGGGCTTTGGTTATTTTATTGGTAGATGGACTAATGGATGAAATTCTCTGTGAAACAACTTCGTCATTATTTAATATAATCACTGATAAATTCTTGTCATTCCTTAAAGTCGTTTTCTTGCAACAAGTTTCAATTTTGATATTTGATAACTATATTCCTATTCTTCTCTTTGTTAAGTGTTTTCAATGATTTCTGGTGAATATGCTGAATAATATTTATTAAAATTATAAGGATGATGGTACTGGACGTGTGTTTGTTGTTGGAGCTCGAGGTGCTACAGGATTGGCATTAACTGTTGCTAGTGAAGTCTTTGAGGAATCAGGGAGGTCGTTGGCACGGGGGACACTTGACTATGTGCAGGGTCTCAAGGTTTGTGATAATTTCTTTTTGAATGTCTTACTACTACACAGGTTCCTTTATGCTGAAACCATGTAGGTTTTATTATAGATGCTCGGAGTTAAGCGAACTGAAAAAATTCTTCCTACTGGGACTGCATTAACTGTTGTTGGCGAGGTAAATAACTCCTTTGATATTTGTGATCAGCTACCTTTTAGAAGAAATTTTGTTGTTGATCAAAAGGGCATTCTTCTAAACATTTGCACTGTCTAAAATCATCATAGTATGGTGTTTCACATGGATTCCTAATTGCTAGTATTCTCATACCCTTGGTATTTTTTGTTTCTCTAAATAGGCAGCTAAAGATGATGCTGGAAAAATAAGGATACAGAGACCGGACAAAGGTCCATTTTACATCTCCCCTAAGAATATTGATCAGTTAATTGCAATTTTTGGGAAATGGGCTAGGTGAGTTTTTATCCATTAAGTACATTTTTTTAAAAAAAAAATTTGTATGTGTTGAGTAGGAATCACTAATAACAAACCTGTGCAACAGACGGTATCAAATTGCTTCTGCTGGATTCACAGTCATTGGCATCTTTCTGCTTGCAAAGCATGCACTTCAGCAAGTGCTTGAGAAAAGGCGACACTGGGAATTGCAGAAAAGGTTTATTCTTAAACATAGTAATCATTTTTCAAAGCGATATTATACACAATTTTCTGTATGGCTTTGCTGTTAAACAGTCTAAGAAACAACCTTGTTCCCAAATATACTGTCATTTGGTTAGCACTTCCTATGCTCTTATTTGATCAGCAGTTACCAGTCTCAAAGAATATGTTATATATATAGGAAAATTAACCAGTAGTCTCATTCTTATTTTTCTTATTTTGTAATAGTCAGACTATATTTTATTGATGCCAACTCATTTTGGTTCCAGTTTCCTTTTTCCTTTATGGTATTATTATGCTTGGTGCAGGGTTCTTGCTGCTGCTGCAGCACGACAAGCACACAATTCTGAAGGTAGGTATTTCAAAGTTTACTTACTAACCAGTGTCAAGATAATAACAATGTCTTTGTGTTTTCCTAGGATCGAATCAAGTGTCCGAAAAAGAACCAGATAATACAAAGAAAAATCTGACATTAGACATATGTGTGATCTGCCTTGAGCAAGAATACAATGCTGTTTTTGTCCCGTAAGCATGTTGCATAAAGAGCTTCTTTCTGATTCAAATAACTTCAATTAATCTGTTAAGCTTCCGATTTGTTTAATTTGTTCGTGCTTCATTTGAAATTTTTAATAACTTTCTCTTGTTGTTAGAAGATTACTTTTTGTATTTCGATTGTATTTCACACTCCTAGCCTCTTGCGCGCCAGCAAAGGCATTCATTCTCCCATTCACATGATTTTTCTCATTACTTTGGTGGAAAAGGAGTGGAGAGCATAGAAAACTTTCTTCTAAGTGAATGCTTCTAATGCACATGGGGTTTTCATGCTGAGTATTCCTCATAACATTGTATCGAGTCTTGAAAATAAGACTTTGTAATTTTTAAAAGTTCATATTTGGCATCTCATGTGTGACCTTTGTTACTTGGACTCAAATATTACCCTCGTTACTTATATCCCACGACATTACCTTGGTAAGAGTTAACAAGCTGGACACCTAGATCCCCTTTTTCCTTTGTTCTCTCTTGATAAAGTGATTTCCTTAACATCAAGGTCCATACCCTACACCAGATTCATAACCTAGTTTGATTAAGATATAGGTGTGCCCTTTGAGATGTGCTGAGTTGTTTGTCAATGCAGGACTCTATCAGATGAGAAGGGAAGCCATTTAATCTAAAGACACTGACTAGGATTCTGGATGCTAAATCTGTTAGTATTATCAAATTATATTTTGTATATAATGCTGTCCAGTAGACATGAGTACTCAACTAAGTTTCATAGGGTTGTGGAATAGTATAAATAATGTGATAGCCAGTGTGTAGTTGACATACATTAAAGGATTTCACTCCCTGGTAACACTTATGAAAATTGAAGTACATCGCATGACCAAAAAAGTATAAGACTGAGTTTGATTCTCAGCTACCAAGGTTGGACAATTACATAATTGAAATACTTCAGTTTTGAAGTCCCTAGAAACTTTCATGAAACTTAAAGGTATTTCACGTGACCAAAAAATTTACAATGCTGTGGTTTGTAAGGCTATGCGATTACAGTAGTTGCTGTCTTGTAGAAGTCAAAGAAAATGAAACTCAACCTTGCATCATGACATCTGTTTATATGCCATTACTTTGTCATTAGAAGATTTTGAGTACCTCTATTGTTTGTTATATAAAGTTATTTTTTTTTCTTACACTCATTTGCAATAATATTTGATCAAAATTGACTGAAATGACAGTAGTATGTTTGAAATTTTATAGGGAGAAGAATGCTAAACTAAGGTTTAAGGTGACTCTATGATACACTAGTTAGAGATAATACATGGTCGTCTTTTTTTTTAAAAATATGCCAAATTGTGTTGTACTTTCGATGTGAATAACAAGGGGTCAACTGTAATACAATCCCAAGTTAACCAGCTATGACTAAGATGTTTTCATGTTCATAAATTTCCTCGAGGGGAAGACCTAGCCAAATTATGTAACTAGTATTGTTGTTGAAGTATGATGGAAGAAAATTCCACTTATCGTTGAATCTCATACATATTTGTGTGGATTCCGACAACATTACATTCATATGTCTAACATTGGTTCGAATGTTTCAGGTGTGGTCACATGTGTTGTTGCATCACATGCTCTATGCACCTAACAAGCTGCCCGCTCTGTCGCAAACGCATCGATCAAGCCATCAAGACCTTTCGCCATTGATCCACGATACGAAAGTTCAGCAACTCGGCCATTCCATGCCATTCTTCAAAGAGAGATTCTCCAATGCCAGTTCTGACCTTTGCTTCTCAGCTTTGTGCTCCGAGTTCAACCACAAATAGCATTTGGAGGAAATCACACATTTTAAGTTAAGTGGTGGTTGAAATTTGATGGACTGATCAAATTGGTTACTATGTGTGTAAATATGTTCCTCCTCCGCTAGGTTATATGATGATGATCTAACAAATGAATCTATCTGTTGAGAGTAGGATATTTAAACACACCTTAATATCCTTTTATTAAATTCACTCAACTTTAGTTTTTAGACAAGTTCTCAAGTGTTGTCCCAATCATTTATTATATGTTGTAATTTTATTTTATTATTTATGTAATGAATATGGAGAACAAATTTTATATGTTAATTTAAATTTTTGTTATAAGTGGCACTTTGAATAAAACAAGATAGTACTTAGAATTGAAATTGATAAAAATTGTTTTGAGATAGGGGTTACTTATGTATGAAAATTTTTAACTTTCTCTTTTTTTTTTAAAGAAAAATAAGAGGATTGTAAATGAGTTGAATATTTATAAATAAGATTGATATTAAATTAGTAAGAATTTATTTAAATAATAAAATATTTGTAAACACGGAACAGGCACATTGTAAAAAAAAATTGAAATTGACTAATAGAAATTTTAAATTTTAAAGTATTTATGTAATATTTTAAAATATTTCTCTAATTTTTTAAAAATACATTTGAAAAGTGAAATGAAGAAGATGGAAATATTATTATTTTTTAATGTGCATATGAATATCACAATGTAACAATTGCAACGCTGGAACAACCTCCTGTGCCGCCACGTGTTCAAAAATTTTCAAACCGCGTCGAGTTAGACCGGCGCGCCGAACCTGACAATCCAACGGTCCACAGCAAGTTGACGCCGCTTCCTTGGACGGCTCGGATCCTCCATACCGAGTCCAAGTTATTACCACCCGACGGTGACGGAGTCACGCAGACGTCAAAAGCTCGAACGCCCTTCTCTGCTACTCGGAACGAGGCGTCCGAAGCTTGTGCGAGAAGACTCCTCCCCTCTCTCCTTGCTCATCCCCCGGATCCGATCTCTGTGTTTGCGGACGGTCGGGGTTGGGATCTCGGTGTGATCCGTGTGGCCTTCGATCTCTCGGCGTTTTCTTCTGCTTGGGAGGAGTCGGATCCGGTGGCGGTATGGAGAGCTTGATTTCGCTGGTGAATAAGCTCCAGAGGGCTTGCACGGCTCTAGGTGACCACGGGGAGGATAACGCCCTCCCGACACTGTGGGACTCGCTTCCGACGATCGCCGTCGTCGGTGGACAGGTGAGCTCTACACACATCCCGGATCCCGCTTTCCTTAGGATCGTGGCCTTGTGCTGCTCATTGAATGTGAAATCAGTTTTCGTACTGTATGAGCTCTGAGATTGGACCTTCGCGGTGGGTGACTGGGATGTGAGCTAGATTTGAGCGGAAAGATCTCGCCTTTTTGCCCGTCTTAGTTGTTCTGCTGATGTAGATCGTTGAAGGCTTCTTTGAAATCAACGTAAAAAATATGCTGTGGCAAAATTTAAATTCTGGATTTTCAACTTTAGACCAATTCTTATATGAAATTATAGCTCAAAACACCCAAAAAAATGTGAAGTTTCAGAGATCTATAGCCAATCATTATTAAAATAGCAAATTAAAGGATGAATAATAGTATTATACCGACAGAAAACTGCAACCCGGTGTTAGGCTACCATTACCAGGAGAAAAAGGAAAGAAGGATAAATGGATATCTCTCCCTTTCGTAAAAAGTCAGGATCGTTTTGTTCTTGGATCACTAACTGAACCTTTGCTTGTGGACACTATTGAGAAAACTTCAAACCTCAAAGTGTCACTAATAATCAACTGGGGTAGCCGATCATTACATATGTATTTATGGACATCATATAATCACTTAGGTGCTTTTGACTGAATATCTTTAATAGAAATAAACTAGAATAAAATGGAATATCTTTGGATCAACTCACTCATAAAGCAGACTCTAGATGGGTCAGACCAACTTGGTAAATTCTCGAGTTAATTTTTAATGCCATTGTCTGGTAGCACATTCTTTCACCGTTGGACTTTGAACATTGTTCCTTTTGGACATGATCAGAGTTCCTTTAGCTACTTCATTTTTAGTAATTCTATTTTGGCAAATCTATCATGGTTCTGTTAGTTCATTTCAAGTATCTGTGTTTCAGGATTCTGTTTTATGTGTTAGTTCATATTTATTTTGTGAAGTTCTCCACTTTCTCTTTTTAGTCTCCTGTAATAATTCTGCTTAGTTCTTTCTCTGACCATTCAGGATGTGATAATTGATCTTTGTTTTTGGTTTTAGTTTCTTATTATCTGCATTGTAATGTAGTCGCTGTGCATCTTTCACCAATGTTCTTCTTTACTTAACACTGAAGTGTTTGTACTTTTCTTGCATGACATTATGGTGTATTATATTAAATATCTGGAGTTTAAGTGCTTCATTCCACACTGAAGTTCTATTTTTTTATTATTTTATTTTGGTTTATTGTATTTTTCTGATTTAGTTGTGTTAATAGAGTTCTGGAAAGTCTTCAGTACTGGAAAGCATAGTTGGGAAGGACTTCCTACCAAGGGGTTCAGGTAAAAACTGACTCCAGCTTTATTTTTCTGCAAATTGTCTTGGTGATTTTAACTCTGTTGCCTTTCGCTGTCAAAAACTTGAAGGAATTGTTACGAGACGTCCCCTTGTTCTCCAGCTGCATAAGATTGATGGTGATAGAGAATATGCAGAGTTCATGCATCTTCCGAGAAAGAGGTTCACTGATTTTGGTAATCTCATCTGTTGATGGTGTTGATTTTAGCACATTGGGTAACATAGATGATCTTTATATGTAATGCTAAGACTCTCTAATATTATTGGTTCCTTGGTTCTTCTTAATCTTTGTAAATGCTAAATACTTGTAGTAAGACAATCTAAGTTATAAGACAATGTTGTGCTGGTTTATGATGTTGTTGAAGTCTCAAACAGAGCAAGCTTTTCAATGACTTGTTAGTCCCTTATTCAATTTGTATAAATGTACACCAATTATATTTGGTATATTTTGCATGCTTGCAATGTATTTGATGCATCACATCTACATCTTCTATAAAATTCTTATTACCTTAAGGTTCATATCTTATTCATTTTAATGCAGCTCTTGTTAGGAAGGAGATCCAAGATGAAACTGATAGAGAAACTGGTCGCACCAAGCAAATCTCTCCTGTTCCAATATATCTGAGTATTTATTCGCCTAATGGTGAGATTGTGATGCTAGAGCTAGAAAAGTTTATGATTTTTGATGGATTTTATGAAGTTTATTGAAACGGCATCAGTAAACCCATAACTTAATGTTTGCTAAGACACTTCTATAAGACAACTGTTTTTATGTGCCAACTAAGTTGGCTGATTCATTTCTTACTATATCAACCTTTTGCATTATTTGTTAATTTTAATTCTCCAGTTTAGCTTAATAAAAGTGCCTTTAATATTTGACCATGTCCCACTGAAAACTAAACTAATTCTCATACTTGTGGATAAAAGGACACGGTTAGCTCAGATCTAAAGTCTAAACTCTAAGCTAGGAAGCTAAGGTTGATTTGCCTAATTGTTTCCTTTATTGGTGTTATGTTGTTGACCTTTTCTTGTTTAGTTATGTTTCTTTGTCATGCGGTATACATTTTTCTACTGTATATTTTGCATTAGCAATTGAATAAGAATTCGGAGGTTACCTTTTACTTTGATGCTAATCCTCTGAAGTTTTGCAGTCGTGAATCTGACACTTATAGATCTTCCTGGACTCACAAAGGTGGCTGTCGGTAATTTTCTTTCCATGTTTTTTAAATGTTATGTTTCCTTTATGTAGTAAAATTGCATTTCATATTTAAGTGCAACCTGACTGTTTTTTTTTTGCAGAGGGTCAACCTGAAAGTATTGTGGCTGATATCGAGAATATGGTTCGGTCATACATTGAAAAGGTTAAACATCTTTGATTTTTATTCCAGAATTATATATTCCACTTCAAATTCATGTTTATTTTTCTTTTTATTATTCTATATTTTCTTTCTTTGAACATGCATTTTATATGTTTGTGTTTCCTGAGCTATGATCTGGTTGTACCAAGATTCCTTATGCTGTGATCATAGCCTGACTCTTTTTCGATTGATATACAGCCAAATTGTATAATTCTTGCCATTTCGCCAGCTAATCAGGATCTTGCCACATCTGATGCAATCAAAATCTCTCGTGATGTAGACCCCAAGGGTGAGTCTTTATGATTGCTCAAGTAGTTTTAATGACACCTTGTTTGCATATTCATTTCTGATATTATTATATCAATTTCATTCTTGAATGGTCACTAAATTGTATATATTTGAAAAGAGTTATACATTAGCTATATATGATCAATAAAGTCAGTTATGATGATGTAAATGAGCTTTCACAATATCTCAGCAGTCATGAATTGATGAACGAGACAATAATTTGAAAATTTTCAAGTAGTTTGAAGAAAATTATTGTTAGAAAATTGGCGTGACTTTTATATGTCCTTGTGTGCCAGTGCATTTTCTTTTTTGATGTATCTATGTGCATGTGAAGAATGATTCTAAATCTTCCAGTGCAAGATATATGTTAAATTTAAAGGGGGGATTATTTTCCATGGTAACAAATCTGCTATGTCCTGAGATGCATTTCATGATTTATACTGCGTGGATATGTTAGGTATAATAAGGTCAGGTATACTATTCCAGCATTTGTATTCTTGTGCAAATGCCTCTGCAAGCGTTTTGAAGTTGAAAATATGTACGGGATGATCATCCCTTTGATTAAGGATGTAAAGGGTCCTGATTTGATTTTTTTTTTTTCCTTTTGCTCTCAATTGTGTTGTAGGTGAGAGGACATTTGGTGTGCTCACGAAGATTGATCTTATGGACAAGGGTACTGATGCTGTCGATGTAAGTTGATTTAACTTGAAATATCTGCTTAGTTTTTCAACTTTAACTATTAAAAATGGCATCAATTGTCTTGTTCTCTTTCAGTTTTAGGAAATATTTGCTCTATGATACTAAGGTAATTGTTTTAGTCAGGGATTAAAATTTCGAGCCGTATCGCGCGATATAGACGAAATTTTTCATTCCACCGATGGACCGGCACCGGCACCGGCACCGTGGTTCCGGCCGGGAAACGTCGTCGGAGGCGTCGCCCGGGCGTGGCGACGCCACCGGAGGCGCCGCGCGGGCCCGGCGATTCCGATTTTTGGGTTTTTTTTTAATTTTTTAACTTAGGGTTTAAAGTTTTAATTCCTAGCTATAGTTCGGGATAATTTAAATAGACTTTAATAAAATCTATAAAATTAGCTTATTATTTTTAAATATTTAGATTAAATTTTTTATTTTAGTTAATATATTTTATATTTTAAAAATATCGAAACTATACCGGTACGATACGATATATACCGAAATTGTATCATTCTGGTCCAGGATCGAAACATCGGCACGGCTCGATATTTTAAACCTTGGTTTTAGTAACTATTTGATGATGTTGATTATTGTATTCTATTTCATGAAGGTCTCCTGCATATTGGAAAACTTTGCCTTCCGTTATGATTCTGCTCAGCAATGGTTATATGCCTATCTATTATAGTCTATATCGTTTGGTTTTGACACAAATCTTCAGAGTTCACTGATTTGGATCTCATGGAGTAGGAAGAAGACAAGAGTTTAGTCCTTATCATCAAAAAGATAACATGGAAATGAAATGCTAACGAAATTTAGTTTGATTTTTGTTAGGATATATAGCTGATATATAATTTAATCTCACATCCGCAATAATAATGGGAGATTTCTGGAGGAAAAGGACCAATAGGCAACATCATCAGCCTGTATTTTTCCAACTATAAAAAGGAGTAGGTAGATACAGCAGCTAAAAAACAACATAATTTTTATTTGTTTATTATATTTTTTAAACAACATATATCTGAAATGTGTTGCATATATGGTGATTGTTCTTCCACCAGCTATTGTAAAACTGAAATTTACTTAATAGATAGTTGATGGTGAGGCAGTTTTGCTTCTTGCCATTGCTGTATGGTTGCTCTTTTGATCAATGTATGGCCATGGTCCTCTTGTAGGTTGCATTAACTAAAGCTTAGTAGCAACCTCTGCTGTCGTATGAATTATTGGGAAAGCCTTGCAGCCCTTGCTTGTGATCTTGGATTGTTGAGATGTCAATCTGCTCTGTTGAAGGTGCTAAAGTCCTCTGGATGGGGCTATTGAAAGGTTTGATACCCATAATTGATGGCAGTGGGAGATCATGCAAAGTGCGTTAACCTGGATTCGTTTCATCGTTTTTCAGTTTAGGTCACCAACTTATAATCAGCACAAGGTGATCAAGCTGACTTGCAAGCCGCTATCTGATTCATTGGTAGCAAGCCCCAGTCAATATTCAGTTCATGTTAATAGTTGTCATGAAAGACGGTTGTATTCACTATATTTCAATGGACTAATAAGTAAGGTTATAGATTCACTATAGGCTAACTATTTAACATATAGATCCTATTAGTGTAGCTATGTATTAGGCATTCAGAAAATTATGGCATCTGAATAGAATTAGTAAGAAAAGAGACAGTTGGTTTCTGATTACCTTAATTAATGTACAGCTTGTAAATAGATTACTCTTCTTTTGAAGTCAGGCTTACTATTGCCATGTTGATCCTTTTGCTGCAACTATGTATCAACTATCAAGCATTCATAAAATAATGGTGTTAGGAAAAAATTAGTTGCAAAAGAGGGTGTTGGTTTTTAATTATCTTAATGCACTGTTTGTAAAAGGATTACCCCTTTGTTTAAGGCAGTAAGCTTTCACTGCTTTGACTCACAATTTAGGATATTACATCAAGCAAGGTTTAAAATCTCATTCCAATCTGGGGCTCTAGTTCCTGACCAAATTGTTTCAATTTATGCTGACAAATAGTGTTGGTCACCCTGATGAAGAGGAGGGGAAAGAAGAAGAGGAGACGAGGAAGCTTACATGGAGTAAGATACGTCACTGATGTTGGAGAAACATGAATTACAAAACATGATCTAGCATTAGAGAAGTGTGTCATGAAACACGAGTTGATGTTGGACGAGGAGGAAGCTAGGGTTTGGCGGTGGAGCCAATGTGGAGCTTCTTGTGTCACGACTTCTAGCATGTTGGAGTCAACACAGAGCATCATTGGTGATGAAGGAACAATTCAGAGCATTTCATATGAGCTCTGGATTAGGAGCTTGACACTGCAAACTATTTGGAGAAGTTGAAGTTTCTTGTAGAAGACACTGAGAAAGTAAGCATCTTGCAGCAACATTGTGAAGATAGACATTAGGTTATGCTCGTTGTATTGAGGATTTCTTAGCTTCTTGTATGTAGGTTGGCATACAACAAATTTTTTGCATACAACAAATTTTTTTGCATGTGCCAACAAGCACGTCTCAAGATTTTAATCATTGCTACCAAGTACTATATCTATCCTAGGGATCATTTCTATCATTTGGTGCCTTTTCCAGCATCCATTTCTTCCTCTTCTTTTCCTTTTTGTCATGACGAAGGTGGTCTACTGTTGGTCTCTTGTTTGTATTTAATGTGAAGTATTTCTTTCATTGGTGGCTACAATGCTGTGTACTCTTATTAGACGCAGTCTTATAATTAAGTCATACATTCTTCCTTGCAAAAATTCAGTATAATTCACTTCAAGATGGCTGCCAATATTTATGATTCATTTTTTTTATAGTAATATGTAGTTCTGTGCAACATCTCTTTCTGCATCTCTGAAATTTGCTTGATTTGTATTTTCTTAAACATGACAATGTTTTTTTTTCTCATTCTACATTCGTTTCACAATAACTTTTTTTAGATGTTGGAAGGAAAAGCATATAGACTACAGTACCCTTGGATTGGTGTTGTTAATCGTTCCCAAGCTGATATTAACAAGAATGTGGACATGATTGCTGCTAGGCGGAGAGAAAGGGAGTATTTTTCTAGTACACCCGAATACAAGCATCTAGCTCACAGGATGGGCTCAGAGTATTTAGGGAAGGTCATGTCAAAGGTATAACAAGTTTTTTTGGAAATTATTAGCAATTGCTTCCAGCTTTGAGTTAGTAGTTTTTGCCAAGTAATATGAATAGTTTCATAATTTTGCAGCATTTGGAACAAGTAATTAAATCTCGAATCCCTGGCATTCAATCTCTCATAAATAAGAGTATTGCTGAAATTGAAAGTGAATTAAGTCGTCTCGGAAAACCCATTGCTGCAGATGCTGGAGTAAGTTCATTGTTATACCACCATTTACTGACTGATTCATGAAACTGTCTCCTTTTCTTATACTAATTGTTGTTACGAAATTCAATAGAGAGTAGCCATTTTTTCATCAATTGCCTATATGCTGGGCATGTAGCGCACTTTAAAATTTGGTTTACTTAAAAGTATGTTACATTGGTTGTCGTTTAATATTTTTTGAGCATTTCTGGAAGCTGATATTAGAGATTTGATTCATCCATTATCGTTTATTTTGTGATGAGGGATCCTTTTTTCCTTTTTGATAAAATAGTTTTAATGTTTTTAAACAGCAATGATCAAATTATGCCTTTTTGTCTAGTTTTTAAGTTCTGATAAAACAGCCAAATTTAGCACTAATAATATAGTTTCTCATGGTTTCTTGGATCAAAGACATTTACTATTTAGTCCGAGACTAACACGTCAACTTTGTCTCTTCCATGGAATTTAGACTGGAGATATGACAGATATTTATTAGCTGCATTACTTTACCATTCATTTATTGCCCAAATCATTGAGTTTTTTCATCTGTGCAGGGCAAGTTATATTCAATTATGGAAATTTGTCGTATTTTTGACCAAATATACAAGGAACATCTTGATGGAGTGTAAGAAATTCTTACTTTACAACCATATTCATTTTTGTATATTGTAATTTGTATAATCTGCTTAATTCATGGTTTATGGTTATGTAGATTGATACTTTTGAAATCTAGTTTTTGACATGGATGTTTCTACATAAGTTTCATAGTGAAGTCTAGCACAACGTTGTATAAGAGTTTTGGTTGTATGAGCGCTGAAAATTTTTCAGTTGTGTATTTTCTTCTAGTTATCTGTTGCCAGAATTCTGGAGTGGTATCTGTCGGCATTAAATCATTTATGTATAGGAGTTAGATACAGCAAATAAGTGCTTTATTTCATTGCAAATTCTGGTTCTATCATCAAGGCACTGACTTAAAAGATGTTAAGATTATGGGCCCCAGTGAACTTCCATCTATAGTATCAAACATGTCTGCAGAAGAGGATACATTGTCATAAATTCCTGTTCCTTGGTAATCTTACTGGCTCTCTTTGAAGTTGCAACTAATATACCTTGTAGGATTCTTTAACTTCCATGATTAATTCATATCTGGAGCAGTGGTCACTGTCACTAAATGGTATTATTAGTCATATTTATGTGTGGGCATGGTTCAGGTTGTCCATTTGATGGGAAAACCAAACCAAACTGATTTTTTGTTGTTTGAAAAGTTCAACCCAAGACCAAAGCTAAACCAAAAGGGTTTGGATTCAAACTAAACCGAAAATTTCAGTTTGATTTTTGTTGACTCTAAAATAAAATAAAATGCTAATAATAGACTGCAAAGGTATTAGAGATTTATGGTTACTTGGGTTACTTTTAGGATATTAAGATTATTGAGGGTTGGATGGATCATGGGTTAGTTGGACTGATATTATTAGGGGCTAGCTAGTTGGGGTATTAGTATTAAATGGCCAGGGTTAGTTTGTTACTATTGAAGTATGACATATTTTATACTTGCACAACTATTATTGTTTTGATTTTATCAGTTTTATCTGCATGTAAACCAATATTGAACTGAATCTGATAAAATTGCCCTACAATAAACCAAACTAAATTTTTTTGGTTTGGTTTGGTTTATCAGTTTTTGGCTAGACATGCTCACCCCTAGTCATATTCTTTTGTCTTCTTTATCAGTGATTCAACCAGGACCCTAGACTTTCTTATCACTCGGCCCTATGTATAGGAGATCCCTGGTTGTAAACACAGAAGAAAGACAGGAGAAAAGCTGGATTGAGATAGTTGACTCACAAACAGTCGTGTGGTCAGGACAGCTGGAAATTATTTGTCAAGAGGGATATTGTTCATTGATTGACTCCTTTTCATGTTCACTTAAATTAGGGCATAATGAATTGTTTGTTATTAACTTTACTATATTATTATTTTGTTTTAAAAAATTGAAAATGAATAGCCAGAAGCTACAATGCCGGATGCAAAGATTCTAGGATTAACACAGCTTGTGACACCTTCTTTTAAGATGTATATTGATTGATATACAGATTAATTAACTTTACTTTGCTAGAAGGAACAAACTAGTACTATGATGAACCTTTGCCTAATGATAGAACAGATGGTCTAAGTTTTTAGGTAATATAATGCTACAGAGGGATGATTCTCTGTTCTCATAGCTTTTGTTTTTCACTTTTACTATATTATTACATGATATCCTTTTATTTATTTTAAAAATATGCTACTCTTTGCAGGAGACCTGGTGGTGAGAAAGTTTACAATGTTTTTGATGCTCAACTTCCAGCAGCTCTAAAACGTTTACAATTTGACAAACAACTATCAATGGAGAATGTCAGAAAACTCATCACTGAAGCTGATGGGTATCAGCCTCACTTAATTGCTCCTGAGCAAGGATATCGTCGTCTTATCGAATCTTCTTTGGTTTCTATTAGAGGTCCTGCTGAGGCAGCTGTTGATGCGGTAAATATGCATCTAATCCATGGTTTCCAATCTTATTCTTCTTTCTACTATTTGAAGGTTATTTATTTTTTGTGTGATCATTCTTTTACTATACCCTTCAAGTTAGTATATTTATTAACAAGTCTTATTTTATTTACAATTTAGTACTCAACACTTCTCTCTAGCTAGTTCAAAAATATTATTAAAGTCCCACCTTGTTGCAAATATACTCAATTCTAACAATTCTAAGATCTCTAAGAAACTTGGTGAGCAAATCTGCTAAGTACTTGGTGAAATGACAATTTCATTAGATTACATCTTTTCATAGATGAAATGACGATTATTCTCAATATATTTTGTTTCCTATTGAAGATAGGATGGAAGCAATGACTTGAAAGTATTTTGTTGACTCACTCGAACCATTACCTAGCTTAGTCATTGATTGTTTGAGCCGTATAAGCTAATATGCAAGAGGAGTCATGGTTCGGGAACCATACCTTTGCACTCAATCTAGCTATAACAGTTTGCTTTTACTGTTCCAAGATATCAGTTGCCTTTAAGAAGAACACTATATGATGATATGAATCTTTATTTGTGGGAAAGCTTGCTCAATTTGCATTTTGTACATCCTACTAATGCAACATTAAAATCGAACCATTAAATCCCAGAAATTGGAATAAAGTTGGAGCAAAGATATAAATATCTCATAAAGAAAAAAAAAAACTTCATCCAGAGGAAAAACTCTCTTAGTGAGAAAGATCTCATATAGAGAATAAAAAGGGCAGCCCGGTGCACGAGGCTCCCGCCTTGCGGGGTCGGGGAAAGGATCCATTGTACGTAGCCTTACCTTGCCTTTGGCAAGAGGCTGTTTCCAGGATTTGAACCCGTGACCTTTAGATCACAAGGCAGCAACCTTACCGTTGCGCCAAGGCTCCCCTTCATCTCACATAGAGAATAAAAGAGAAATTTGGTAATTAAATAACTATCCTCATCCATGGGATCCTAATCCCTTTACACTGTTGCTGAGTACCTTCAACAGATATTTTTTGATAACCACAATATCATGCTTGTTTATAATCTACCTAGAGATGTGGAAAGACAGCTTGAGTGGAGAGGGATGACAGTATGTATGTTGCATGTACAGGAAAATAAAACATCTGTTTTGTTTGTTGACTAGCTACCAATGACTGGGTAAACATATCAGTTCATACTATCATCTGTCTGAGGTCATTTAGTTAACTTACTTAGCTTCTTGTCTTAAATCACTTTCCTTTTCTGTCATTATGTCCTTTGTCATTTTCTGCCATTTGATGAACTGTTGATTGTTTTGTAAGATTGGATGCTCTTTTTGTTCCATCTGCTGTTGTACTTGCAAATATTTAGCCTAGCCTTGCAATTCTTTCATGCGTTATCTCTGCTGCATGTTTCCAGGTTCATGCCATACTGAAGGAGTTGGTTCACAAAGCTATGAGTGAGACTCCGGTAGGTTCTACTTGGTTGGTCTTTCTGTTTATGATTTCTTTTGCATGATATATCCGCTGCTTCTTGTTTCTTCTTTATCCATGTTCTCAATTTGCTGTTTTGGATGCAACATATTAGTGGAAGGAAAATATGAAATCGGTACTAACAAAGACGTGATGTGTATTGTTGCTTTTGTTTGAGTTAAGAGTTAATTGATTAATAAAAATAGGAGACAAAATTCAGAAGGAAATGAAGAAAATGTACTACAGTTATTATCCGGCACTAGATGCTGCTAGAAGTATTAAAAGTTAATAGTTATAGGTGTAATGGATTTTTTTCACACCATGTTGTAGGCCTCTAACGATTGCTCGAATAAAATATTATTGTCATGTCACCTAACCTGGAACCAGAGCCTATTATTTTCTATGGTTAGGATTTCAAGTAGTAAACCCTTATCGGGAGGCCATGGATTTTGATATGGCCACAGCCTTCTCTCATGCATGCCAACTTCTTCCTTCAGATACAAATCATCAACGTCCACCTCATCTCCAGTCTCTAGCACCACCCATCCACTTTGCCTTTGTTGCTGCCTGCATGCTCCAGCTGATGCACCAGAACAACTAGTTGTTGTCCTTGTTTTCACTCTGTTTCCTGACAGAGCTTCTCATCGGATTTGCTTGTGTCTCCACCTTCCAAGAATTGTGTGCAAGATTTGCATCTACTAGATTGAATCTTCCTCTGATTCTTCTGCTTGTAGCCAACTCGATTTAGTAAAGCTCTTCCCACACCATTTTGAACAGTAACCATGATCCTTGTCTCCTTGGCACTCACATCATTAATGTCCTTCAACCAGTCATGACCAACACCAGATGGTCCTCCCTCTAATGCTAAGAAAGCTGTAAACTCTAGGTCCTCTCATTCACCTCCATGTCCTTCACTATCATTGAATACAACAAATTTGCCTACAGCACTCATCCCTCACATCCAAATATTGCCAAAATGAAGAGATCAATGCCTTCAAGTTTTCCTCAATCTTCAACCACATGTACTACTCATAGTACATTCCACTGATAGTGCGAGACACTAATGCATAACAATCAAGTCAGACCAATCAGTATCATGTTCTGCACTTGAACTCTATCTTAATTGTGTACTGTTAAGTAGCAGTTGGATTGGCCGTTACTGTTGGCATATTAAGTTTCAGAAACATCTAATGTTGTATCTTAATTTTACTTCAATGAGTTTGAATAATAGACTGAAGCAATTTAATTTTTTTGTTTTAAATTGATTAACTACTGAATAAATATGGCCTGAATAGATAAATTCCTTACAGGAAGCAAACTAATATGGCCTTCCATGATTTTTGCAGGAGCTGAAGCAATTCCCTACTTTGCGAGTAGAAGTTAGCAATGCTGCATTTGAATCATTGGAAAGAATGAGGGAAGAAAGCCGAAAAGCAACTCTTAAGCTAGTTGATATGGAGTGCAGTTATCTTACAGTAGATTTCTTCCGTAAGTTACCTCAGGATGTTGAGAAAGGAGGAAACCCAACACTTTCTATATTTGACAGATACAATGACACCTATCTCAGGCGCATAGGTGAGTTGTCATTCGTAAATGGCTCTGAAAGTTTGTATTTACTCATTTGAATTTCAAATTGATGTGTTATATCAGTTAATATATTATTGGATTTGAAATCTAATCTTTAATATGGCCGAACAGTCATTTCTTGTTCACAAAATCCTACTAATTTACTTTAAGGCAATTCCAGATTTTACAAATATAGTGGATGACTTTCACTGTTGGACATTACAGGAACAACTGTCCTGTCATATGTGAACATGGTATTGGCAACCTTGCGCAACTCCATTCCAAAATCTATTGTTTATTGCCAAGTCCGTGAGGCAAAGCGCTCCTTGCTTGATCATTTCTTCACCGAGCTGGGAACAAAAGAGGTGAAATCATGCACTTATCTACTAGGTTGAATTAAGTAGTTGCTGCTGTTAACTATTTCAGCTTCTTCATTCATGCACATTTATCCACACCCTGGTCTGAATTAGTGGATTAATTATTGCAAAACGAGTGAAATCATGGGAGCAATTGTCAATGCTTAATTAACAATATAAGTCAAATCAAGGGATTTTGGAAGAGCTCCCCATTGTCCACAAATATAAGATGTTGCAGTATATCAAATATTATTCTGATGAATGCATCAGGAAAGTTGGCGAGGATAGTGAAAACTAGTGCCGAGCTTATTGTGTAATGTTGATCTTAGGGAGGTAACAATTCTTCCATGGTGTGCATTATCGATCTAACCCATCAGAAACAATGCCAAACTCAAGAGCACGCTTTGATGAAAAATCTGTTCTTGATTTTGATATCTATTCTGGTTAGCCATCCGATCCGGCTAATGCATGTCATAGCTACTTAGACTTCTCAAGATAAATACTTTACACTTTGATGTCCTATTTTCATTTCCGTTTTGCTGCTGCTCAAGAGTCAAATCTCGACGAAACTGTTGTGAAATCCTGATATGATAGGATGTGTTGGGATGACGGATTTTATGGAAACTGATATGATAGGATGTGTTAAATTATATACATGTTAAAAAATTCCAAATGTTCATTTTTGTGCAGGCTAAGCAGTTGGGGAAAATGCTGGATGAAGACCCAGCGATCATGGAGCGTCGTTCGGCCCTGGCAAAGAGACTCGAGCTCTACAGAAACGCCCAAGCCGAGATCGATGCAGTAGCTTGGGCCAAGTAGAGAGCAGTGTGGGACTGTACTCACTTTGTACAACTCCAAAGCAATTCATTCATTCTGAGTGAGAGGTGTGTCCCATTTCATACATTCTGCAATCAGTGTTCTTATCCTTTCTTTTTTTTTTCGTTTGAAATTAAGTATACCATGGTAGAAAATTACATGAACTTGTTGCGAATTATAGACTGCGATTGTAAATTCTAAAACTTATATAGCAGAAATGCCTACTTTGAAGTTCTATGACATGATATTCTTTGTTTTACTAAAAAAAATTTTTGGCCACCAATTTGACTTGGATTTGCATGATGAAACAAAGAATCAAGAACCTCTTGGTGAGAGTTCATGGAAGAGTGGGTCGAATGAACTATGTAAGTGGACCTTGTTGGACTTAGCGAGGTTAGACAACTCGATTCAAATGAATTGGTGTTAGTCGAACTTGTCAAATTGAGGGAGTAGAATATAGATCACCTTGCTAACTAACTAATAGGTCATTTAGATGCCTCCATGGCATAGTTGAGTCGGTCATCATATATTAAAATTTAAAATTGCCACAGTAAATAAGGATCAAATTCTGATGAAGTTGTGTAAGCGTTCGAGTTCGATGTATGATCTTATGCCGTAATAGGTCATTCAGACTGCAATATGTGCATGATAATGGAATGTTTTGTTATTATTGGTCTATTGAAGTTAAATGGAAAGAGTGTCTTTTATTTTTGGAATATGATGTCCTATTTTAATTTCTTTTTATCAAAAAGCATCTCTATAATTATCTAATTATTTTTTATTATATTACTTTCATTATTATTATTTTATTATATTTTCGGTTTAAATTTTGAATTTGAAGATGTATTATAATAATTATGAAATTATAACAATTATAATTTTGATTAGTAAATAAGTTTTGAGTGTTCATAATTTTTATTTTGGATTAAATCATGAGATATATAATATATCAAATTAAAATTCATTTAAGTTATTTGTTATCGGAGATAATTCATAATGGTTTGATTTTAAATTTAAAAAATATTAATTAAAAGCTTTTAGCAGGCATTGAAGAATTTAGTCCTCTTTATTTATAATACAATTAATTGATTCAGAATTTTAGTGGGATAATGAGAATGGTATTAAAGGATAATTATATCATTTTATTTGGGAAGAGATGTTTTTTGATTAAAAAAAATCATAAGTGGGATGTTTCGATGATTTGAAAAAAAAAGAGCTTCTTTACTTTTGCGTAGGTTAAATTGAAGTATTTTAATTATGTTTTATAATTCATTTTAGATATAATTTGATTTCACTTAAAATAATGTAATCTACAAAAAAAAATTATGAGTGAATGTAATTTTATGTACAGATTGGTAAAATGATACTAATATTTGAGTTCTTGTTTTATTTTTTCAAAATTTAATTTAAGGTCGACTTTTCGAACTGTTAAAATGTAGTGTATTATTCCTGTTTATATATAATTTTAAAATAAAAATAAACAGGAATTAAAACTGAACCCGACGTGAATCGAACACGCAACCTTCTGATCTGGAGTCAGACGCGCTACCATTGCGCCACGGATCCTGGAATAATGATAAACTTCTAAACTTAATTTTCTTAAAATAAATCTTATCTCTAAAATAATAAAAGAGAGAAATTATTTGTTGAAGAGAGGGAAAATCAACATCATCTCATTAAGGCAATAAAATGGCAATGCTTTTATTCAAGATCTTCACTTATTACTTTTCATGGATCTAATTTTGATTAGCATCATGAACTCAAAGAAAGTATAAAAATTTCCTAAAAGAGTGGATGACGCCCTTGGGTACTTCTTGAAGACGTGGAGCTAGGGTTGAAGTCAACTAGGATGGTAAATAAGTCAAGCCGAGTCAAATTTTATAATATTCAAATTTGTTTGATAAGGTAAATTAGTTAAATCTAAAATGAACCAAACAGTTAATGATTGTTCATGTTTGATTTAATTTCTTTTTATGAGTTTGAGTTTGATTCAAGTTTGCTTAGAGGTTAACTTGGTTTGCTTAGATGTTATCAAGTTCTCAATTCAAGCTTGTTTGAAATTTTTATATTTTGAATTTATTTGATTAGTTATTGAGTTTAATAATACAACCTATTTATTCATTTTATTTTTTTTTATTATTTAGCATATTGATAAGAGTTGTACAAACATTAAGAGTTAAACACATATGTGTTCAAGCTTCTTATTTAGTTTAACGAATTGTTCAAATTTATTCATTTAATTGATTTTGTGTGTATGTGAATTAACGAACATAAATAAGGTTATTTAAACTTCATGCCCTGCAACAAGTGGATTGGTACATGTAGCACAGCTTGAACAAGAAGTTCTGTGATCATATGTTACAAGGTCCATAATGTTGCTAGTTATGTTCCAGGCTTCATCGATGTTGGTCAATCGATTGGACGACTGGCCGAAGACGCATAAGGATCTATTGCTCGACGATGGAGTGTCACCGAGTGAAGAAATGAAAGGGCTCGTCGAGGATGCCTTGAAGAAATAGGGGAGGGAGGGAGGAGGTGGGAAAGCTATTTGTGGATGTCCAAAGGGAAAAGGAAGAAATAGAGGAGGAACAAGAGGGAGCTGATTCGGTAGTTCAAGGGGAAGTTCTCCTTGATCGAAATATTGATAGTGCTTGAACGAGCTGGAGATGATTCTTAACAGGTGTGTCTGGTTCACGAAGTCGCCGATAAGTAGTTCATAAGCCTCTTATAGTCTTAGATTTTATGTTTTGATCATTGTTAGTTTGTATCGATTGGCATGGCATACTCATAACCTTACGATATTGATATTTGAAAATGAATAGAATTTTATCAAATTCATTTTTATATTCAATATGAAAATTTTCATACTCAATTTTTTAATTATTTAATTGAATAAAAAAAATTCTTTTATATCCTCCATCATTAAAATCGGACATCAAATTTCCTATCAAATTAAAAAAAAAAATGGATATCAAATTTTTTATCAAATTCGGAAAAAAAAAAATCATCCCTAATTATCACCTCTATCGAATTCACTCTTTATGGAAAAGCCAACAAGGCCTGGGACCCGACGTCATCAAAGGCCCTCTCATGAACCCGATCACTCCTCTCACGCGTGCCATGATACCTTCGTAGGCGGGCCCCACGCGGTTGTCTCTGCCTCCATCAGGTGCTCCACGTAATCTAACGGCGACAATCATGGGTCTCTGCCGGACCCACACCTCATCATGTGCCTTACGATTAGCGCTCTACCGAATCGGACGGCAACCGTTAAACGCCATCCTCGAAAAGGGCCCCGCAGCGAACCGCAAGAAGCCGAACGCCAGCTGTCAATGAAGAGATGATCAGAGATCTAGAGGCCGCGCCACGTGGCTTAAATGTTCCTGAGAAAATTTCATTTTTACCCATTATATTACAAAATATTATTTTTTTCCACTCCACGTGCTCTCCATACCGAGGATAATTTTAAATTAACCTTTAAAGTTTAATTCCTTTTTAAAATACTTTTTTTATTAATATTAAAATGTTTATGGGAATATTCTATAGGGTGTAAAAGATAATTTCCTCAATTTTCAAATGGCATTCATTTTCTCATACACCCCAGTAATTATTAAGAATGCGTTCTACACCCTGTAATCTTGTTCACGTTTTGCGTGGACGTAAATAAAATATTATAAGGGGGGTTTGTGAAATGTTGCGATGTTTTTGCTGTTACTGGCGGAGAAGGAAATAATGGCGCTGGGTATAAATGGGAAGAGGGCTCGTCCGTCGTCGCGGAGGAGAAGCGGCGGAAGGAGGAGAGGCGAGAGCTTGGGAAGGGGTCGAGGTTGAGGTAGGTCGGTGTCCTCTTCGCGGAGCCGAGTCGATCGATGGCGGAATCGTCGAGCGACTCGGTGTCGGTGGATGTGGAGAGGATTGCCTTCGGAGGAAGCGAGGTAAGGCCACCTCCCGATTTATCGACTGGCGTTTTCTTCTGTTGCCTGTGGTTTCAGTTCTTGAGTTTGTTGCTTTTGATTTTGATGATTTTCTTTGTTTTCCGTCCAATAAAGCTGATTCTTCTGATTCGTGCTATAGATTTCATGGTTGTCGTTGTTTTTTTTATCGCTTCCTTTACTTTGCAGTTCTTTCTGCGTTCTGACATTTCCAGTTCTGAGAAATGATTGTCATTCTATCCATTTCTTTGAATGCCAACGATTGCTTCCGTGGAACATTGCTTGAGAGTAAGGCAATGTCTTTTGTTGAGCTGTTAAGGGAAGCTTATCATTTGACGAGTTTGCATTCCGTTCGAATCAAATTGTAAGGCTGTTGACCTCTGAGGTGAACTAAAGGACAGTCCACACACACACCTTAGTCATTAATCTTCTTAATCAACTCCCATTTTCCCTCATTTTTTTGTCAGATTTCATTTAGTTTTTCCATCTTCTACTTTCATGTTTCAGATTCTTAAGATACTTTTCTTTTCTGCGCGTTTTGGTGTTTCCAGTAGAATTTTGGGTACGCCTTTGTTCAATTATAAGTGCAAAAAATGATCTTTTGTATGGATTTTCGGTTTGTCACTTTTTCCTTTGAAGACATCCCTTATTTATTTATTTATTTATGTGCTTTCTTGTCTTGTCTCTAAGAGTTCATTCTTCTTTAAAATTGGTCGACAGGAACATCTCATCAATACTAGCCACGGCGTTGTTTCTGTTTCTGTGTTTGGAGATCACGACAAACCTGCCCTTATCACCTATCCCGATGTGGCTTTAAATTGTAAGTGTGCAAGTTAACAAAAGTGGCTTATAGCTTCCACCAAAAGGTTACAGCTTTTGACCCAAACATTGAATTTCAGTAATATGGTTTATGCTTGTGAAAT
This sequence comes from Curcuma longa, assembly GCF_044706935.1. Lineage (NCBI taxonomy): Eukaryota > Viridiplantae > Streptophyta > Magnoliopsida > Zingiberales > Zingiberaceae > Curcuma > Curcuma longa. Next base: position 4,255,758 of record NC_133866.1, read on the forward strand.
GTTTGTTTTCATGCCATCCAACATTTTCTGTAAACATTTAAATTAAAATTCTACACATGAACTTATTTAGGTCACTTTGTTGCATATGCGCTCTGATTGTTTTCTTGATATCAAATGTTAATCTTGCTATCAGTTTTTTCATTACAATCCTTACTGTTGGTATTAATAGAACCTCTCTTCTTGAAGCAAGACATGGATCTTTTTTTGTATATTTAAATTCATTTCTGTGACTTTTGCTTAGATGTGTCATGCTTCCAAGGATTATTCTTTTCTCCTGAAGCTGCTCCATTACTGTTTCACAATTTCTGCATCTATCATATCTGCCCTCCAGGTCATGAGGTTGGTAACTTGATGAAAGCCTTAATGTTATGCAAACTTCAGTTTCCACTTATCTTTTTCTTTTGGTTTCATCATTCTCTAGATATATCGATATATCATTGACTTTTTTGTTCCCTTTTGTACTTGAGATGGGAGCTGTTCCAATTTCTTCCAATGTGCCTATCCCTTCAGTTGATGATTTGGCAGATCAGGTTGCTGCTGTTCTTAACTATTTTGGGTAACAATTGAAAGGCCTGCTTGTTAAATCTATTCTAATGTGAATTTTTGTAGTACATACTAGCTTCAGTTTTCTAACCTCCCTATTCATGCTTTGTAGGTTAGGTTCAGTTATGTGCTTGGGAGTCTTGGCAGGGGCATACATACTTACCCTTTTTTCTGTATGTAACTTTGAAGTATTGCTTCCAAGTATTATTCGACTTGTGGTGTTTGACTCTCTAGATTCGTTCTCCACAGATTAAATATAAGGAACGCGTGTTAGGTCTGATAGTTGTATCTCCTCTCTGCAAAGCACCCTCTTGGACAGAGTGGCTCTGTAATAAGGTTAAATTGGTTAATTTATCATCAATAGTAGCTTTAAGACAAATTGGTATCTGAAACCTTATTTATCTTTAAGATGACGAGCCCAATTATGTAATCAGGTGCTATGTAATTTTCTCTACTTCTATGGGATGTGCGGCTTGATCAAAGACTGCTTGCTTCAGCGTTACTTTAGTAAGGTAGTTTTCGTCTACTCGGTTATGTCTGTTTTACTTAATGTCGATCTCATGCTAATAGTGATCATGTTTTCATCATTGGCAGGAAATCTGTGGTTTCACCACACAGTTCCCTGAGTCAGAGATAGCTAAGGCCTGCAAAAATGTGAGTTTTCATATTGTAATACCAGTAGGAATGCTTCAACAATTGGTACACATAAGAGATAATAAGAGGGAACTGTTTGTATGTGATGCTTAGTACTTGTCACTGATGTTTCTGAATTTGCAGTTGCTAGATCAGAGGCAGAGTACAAATGTGCGGCGTTATCTTCACTCCATTAATCGGTATTTCTCTACGACTTTGAGAGATGATCTATTTGCTTATAGAAATAACAAACTTTCGGACATGCATATCTTAGTTAATCATCATAACATTGTTTGAGAATTACATGTTAGCAGGAGATATGACATCACTAATGGATTGCAGCAGCTTATTTGCCGGACACTGGTATTTGTTGGCGAGAACTCTCCCTTCCACTGTGATGCACTTCACATGATGTCAAAACTAGACAGTAGACTCAGTGCCTTGGTTGAGGTATGATCTTTAAACAATTTACATTACGAAACTTTGTAACAGATTTAGTCGGGCTTATTCTCGCATCTTGTGCTTTTCCCTACTTTGGGTCCTTTGTGCTACCAAATGTAGGTTCAAGCATGTGGATCCATGGTCACTGAAGAGCAGCCCGATGCCATGACGATACCATTAGAGTATTTCTTCATGGGTTATGGTCTTTACCACCATAACCAATACACCGACAGTCCGCGCAGTCCACTTAGTCCGTGCTGTATCTCCCCGGAGCTGCTTTCGCCTGAAAGCTTAGGAGTAAAGCTAAAGCCCATCAAAACCAGGGTCTCAAATGAAGTCTGAAAGCAGCAAGGGTAGACAGTGGCCAGATGAAACTTGTGTCACAAACTCATCTCCTCCAGTTTTTTTTTTTATTCACTGAAACTCCATCTGGTGTAGGGTTGACATTCTTTGATTGTAGATAGAAAAGGATTGGTTTGGTTAGACGAGCTTTCTCGTATAGAAATCATGTTCTCTTCTGTAAGTGGCAATCAGTTGATGATGATATAACAATTGATGAGAGCAGTGGTCTCTGCAAACTATGAGAATGCATGCACATTCTGATTCATTTTTATGCAAAGGATCAAACGGTGGTGTCTTTTATCTGTCTTGCAGAAGGATTTTATTGCTTTGATTGCTGCTTTGATGATATTATTTAAAGTTGAGATAGATTGATATTGTACTTTTAATTAATTTTTGTTGCAAAAATTCCACAATGTTGGAGACCGGAGTTGCGAGAAAAATTTACTAAATTTAATTTATACAGAAGTTAAATTCATCCTTGATTTGATTTAAGTTGATAATTTTAGGTTGTCGACCTAGAAGGCTAGGTTGAGCTGTTGAGTTGTTCAAGCACGATTGGGACGTCACTAGATGAAACCGAGTGCTGCGAGGTCTATGCAACTTGAGTGGGAAATTGAGAGTGGAGTCGGGACACTAAGTGCTCAGTGGGTGCTGCGAGGTCTGTGCAGCCTAAGTTGGAAGTTGAGAGTGGAGTCGGGACGCTGAGTGCTCTCAAGCAGTATATCAAGTCGGGACACCGAGTGCTCCCGAGTGGATGCCGAGTGTCTCCATGTGAATGTTGTCGAGCGTCGACTCAGGAAATCAAATCGTCCGATTGCTATCAAACAAGCCTGACTGCTAAATTGCATGAGCCTGAGTGGGTCGCTGAGTACTGAGTCGGGAAAGCGACACCAAGTCGGGAAGTGAGATGTTGAGGCTTGTGTTTGACATAGTTTCTTTAAAATAAATTTGTCCTAGCCTTCATTGGGTTTTGAGGTTATGATGGACGTCTGTTTTCTAAGATATAACGGCAGACCATGATCACTACTAAGCACGGGTCAATTGCAGTGAACTAAATTTGTACCCGAATGTTATCACGGATAGATCCGTCAAGTGGAGTGCACGACAAAGAGAAGATGAGGGAATGAAGGTGGATGGATTTGCATATGTTTTTCGTTGTGTGTCTTTGAGGTTGTAGCCTCCTTATACAGAAGCTCAGACCTTTGACAGTGATAACTGGTCAAATAAAAGTCATTACTCGTCCGATTTTGAAATGTTAGTCGTCGACCATCATTGATTGGTCGTTTCACTCGGCGGTTACGAATTCTCCATTAATCGGATTAATTCATCTGTTATGCACTTAAGTAATTTATAAAAGAAGAATTTATGTGGTAAAAATTAGTTGGCTCACTTTGGCAAACTTTGTAATCAAAATTTGATGCACATATGTCATGTTCACAAATGAATTAACTTGATTTAGTACAATTTGAACTCCAAATTTGCACCTCTTGCACACCCACATGTAAGAGAAAAAATTTTCCCATGCATATGTTCATAATATATGCTTGTGATATATTATAAACCAACTATAAAATCATATAACTCTTAATGTGAAACTAAACACCTATTCATATGGAAGACCGTTCTTCTATCCATCTATTTTCCATTCATATTTACAATAATTTTTCTGTATTTTTAGATTGACATCAAATGATCAAACCCGATAGTCTTTTAATCATTTTTTTAAATTAAAAATAATATATATATATATATATATATATATATATATATATAATATATATATATATATATATATAGTATATAAAAGAATTTTATGACCAACTGCAGTTTCTCAATTTACCTTTACATATATGATTGTAGGTCTATTTGTAGCATCAGATTTTATCTTTTTTACTTAAAAAAAATGAATGTCTAATTTTTTTTATTTTAAAATTTTTGTTATTGTTAATACTGTAATTTAATTGTAATTAACCATAAGTCAAAAAAAAAAAAATTCTACCGACACGCACAATTATACACTGTGCGTTACAGGATGAATTTCAAATATATATATATTATCATATTTTTTTTTTTTATCTTTATCTTGAAGAATACTGCAATTGATTGCTTGCCACTGGAGCAAGAAACATCTCATTTGATTCCTCGTACCTCTTCTCTTCTGAACAATTCAGTTTTTGGATGATTGAAAAATAATAAAGATAAACTGCTCGATCAAATAGCCATTTTTTTAATAATTTAATAGATTTAGTAGGAACTTCTAATTTTTAAGGAATTTATAAATTTTAAAACTTACAATTAATTTAATATATTATGAATTTAACACACAACATAATAGTTGTTTTACTATGATAACTAAATAAGGCATGCTAATATTATTTATTATTTTAAGAAATGAAAACTTTAAAATATACCACTAAAAAAAATCATGATTTTACGTAGTGTGTTATATTGATAATGGGTTGATTTATTCTAAAAAATAAAAGTAAATTAGAGTTAAAATAGTAAAAGTTCATATTAAATTTCGTAATCATCCCTACAATTAAAACAAAATAAAAAAAAAAAGAATGTCCTTTTAATCAAATGGAAAGATTAGTTATAAAAAAAAAGTTAATTAAGCAAGATTTTGGTCTTGGACCTTTTTAATATCAGATTTGATCTCTCACAATCATATACTTCGTTACATAAACTTCCAATTGTTCATAGTTAGAGGAAAATGATTACAACCACGAGGGACACTTAGGTTAATAATATTTTTTGCATCGCTAATAATAAAGTACGATAATAAAAAATGGGACGGACTCCTTAGATAATTAAAGTTTAAATTTATTTAAGATACATTACATTTATGAAAAATTTATGAAGTTCGGTTATCAGTTGTGACTTATTTGTACTTCCTGATTTATTATAATAGTCGGTGGGATAATAAAAAGTGAGACTGACTCTGTGGATAATTAATTTAAATTTCACACATTACACTTATAAAAAATTTATGAAATTATATTATCTACTCATTTTTGATAACTGATAAAAAAAAATTTATGAGATTGTAAAAAATTTATGAAATTACATTATCTACTATTTTTGATGACCGATAAAATTTTTTTATGAGATTGAATCATCCTCATCAACATTAGTTGAATAGTAAAAATTAAATATTTAAATTGCCAAACAAAAAAAATGTGATCTTGATGCAGTTAAATCAAATTAACTTTATATTGTTTAACCTACCTCTAAAATAAATCAAATCGTTGAAATAAATCATATTCAAATTTGACTTAATTTTGATTCACACGTAGCCTGGATGAATTGTTTAAAATATTTATTTATTTTAAAAGCTTGTTTATCTATTTACAAATTTAATAAAATTTTTATTAATTAATATTATTTATAAATTTTATCTACCATTATTCAAAAAAAATCACTATCTGTATTCATAAATATTAATAAACTAAATACATATATATTTAAACTTATTTATTTATCTAATAAGTTATTAAAACTTATTCATTTAAATAAATATAAATAAACTCTTATGAAATCCAACATCAAATCAAAGAATAAAAAAACAAAACAAGTATCATGCACCAAGGGATCAGAAATCTGACATAAATGTTAAAGAATGCAAATCTTGGCAGATAAAAGAAAGTTCAACCAACTACTAAAACAATTTTTGTTAAGGAAAAAAAATAGGACTCTGAATGATCAAAACTGAACTTACTAAACACTGTTTTAATGCAAATTAACAAAGCATGCTGCTGACGAGAGACGGCTGTCAATATACATAAGTTGAAAAGATGAACTAAATAACCCACACAATGTTACTTCTCAGGAAGCAAAGCAAGTCTTAGATTAAGAACTAAGGGAAAAAAATAGGACTCTGAATGATCAAAACTGAACTTACTAAACACTGTTTTAATGCAAATTAACAAAGCATGCTGTTGACGAGAGACGGCTGTCAATATACATAAGTTGAAAAGATGAACTAAATAACCCACACAATGTTACTTCTCAGGAAGCAAAGCAAGTCTTAGATTAAGAACTAAGAATCTCGGAAATTGGCACACAGTTTGGAAGACTTGGAGTTTCTCTATTTCCCGCCGAGTGTGGGAAACTGGCCGGGATCTTCGATCGATGGGGCTTCGGTGATATAGTTTGTGCCCCTGCCTCCAAAACCACTTTCGAATGGTGCACGGTTACCCCTTCCCCTTCCGCGTCCTCGGCCACCTGAACTGTAGTACTGTTTGCCATCGCCGGTCTTGAAGAACTCATTGATGTTCAAGGGCTAACAACAAGGAACTCAAGGACTATTAGTGAAGAAAGGAGAGAAATTTTGAGAACAATAACATCAAACGACAAGTAACACCTTTCTGCTCTTTTCATCACGATCAGCATTATCTTTTCTTTTCCCTATATCCTTGTCAGAACCCTGAAAGATGAGTTGATTGAGAAATTGCAAAGGATGATTGTGGAAAAGTGATGAAAAGTAGGAGAATTTGTGGATGAAAGGTCTTGGAAGCAGGCAGGCATACCAACTTAACAAAAATAGGGTCTATTTCCTTTTTTGTTGCTAGCAGCTGCATTGCCTGCAAATCCTTGTCGACTTCAACCTTCCGCTCCTCAGCTTTCAGAGCAAGCAAGGCTTTTCTTTTCTCCTCCTTTACTTTCTCATATTCTTCCAAAGTCATCTCCTACACAATAGAATTGAACGATTCAGGTTGTTTAATTATTAATTTCTATAATTAGATTGGTAGAATTAAAAAAGAAAACAACATACCACAAGAAGGTAAACAAGGCATCAAAAAAAATACAAGAAAATCCAAGTTGAATAATCACACACTGAACATCTCTAAATTATTTAGCTCACAGAATTCCACATTAAAAAAACACTTTAACTTGTAATCATAGAAGATCAATAAAAATCACCAATTATGCAGCTAAAAATATCTTTTAGTATTAATGAGGTTCAGCCAATTGCTTGCATTAAATAGAATCTAATATCATTGGAAGAGGTGGAGAAGGTGCTCATGGATTGTTTTCTGCATTGATCTCTATATTGCTCTACAAGGAATAGCAAACAACACTCAAAGTATCAGTTATGACAAAACTCTCCATAATGCTCTACAAGATTTAGAAGCCAACATGTGACGAAATTGAATCTTAGAGCAAAAGGGACTAAAGGTCTTTTGCAAATTGATAGATGCACTTAATTAACATTATGCTATAATGAATACAAAATCAATGTTGTAAAACTGGACTTCAAAAAAACCACAAAAAGTACATAACGTAGCAATATTAACAAAAGCTTACTGAAGAACAAAATAATATAATGTCCTATGTGTGGTAGCTTCCTCAATTAAAAGCATGACAAGAAAAAAGACATGCCAATACCTTGATTCTGCCACATGCAAATTGTTCTAGGCTGGGTGAAATAGAGTATTTGCATACACATTTGTAACATTTATTACAAAAGATGCAAGACCCCTTGGATCAGCCCCATATATAAAAATCTAAATGAAATATTCAAAAAATTTAACATATTATCGTCATGTATGGCAGCTTCCTGTATTGAAGCATGAAAGAAAATCATTCCAATACCTTGATTCTGCCATAGAAAAATAGCTCTAGGCTGTATGAAGAGTACTTGCATATACATTGGTTTGATTCACCATGCAAAACCCATTGAATCAGCCATATAAAAGAAACTGAAACTAAACTTCATGACATTCATATATGCAAAGTGTCAGGACACTGGAAAAGTACCTCTTCTCACACAAATAGAGATGCAACACTATTTTTCAACCCACATAGAAGAGGGAAGAAAGCAACTCAAACCTTGAGGAATGGAACCATCACTTTGAAACACATTGTGAAAATTTCAGGAAAGCATGCAACTGACACTTTAAGAGTTACACTAAAGAAAAAACCAGATGTGGAACAAGCAAGATTGAAATTCTTAGACCATTCAATACTAACAAATGAATCCAAAACGAACTCGCAAAAAGGAAAAAGGGTGTTTAAGATAGTAAGGGGAATCATTGCATGAGCAATATCTCCCTCATTCTCACACAAAGGGTTTTAATGGCAATCAATACAAACTGAAAACAGAGCACCATACAAAGCACGCCATACACAAAGAATAGCAAACACATGAATACACCATGGCCACTAAAATATCCATACAATGTCACTGAAAGCAATCACACTATACCATTTAATGTGTACAATAAGCTGACAGGATTTTTTAAACAGAGATACCAGAACAGCAAAATAAACACACGTTCAAGAAAACAAAAGGATAGGACTCTCCTAAGTAAACTACTTCTCGCACAGATTTCGAATACTAACAAAGAGAGATGTACCGAGTATCATTTGCAATGTGCAAGCATGAGAAGGGAAAAAAGAATATTGACTGCACACTAAGTCACTGTGTACACAAACAACAAAGATAAGAGGTGAATCATGCAAGTTGTTCACCATGGAAACCTGCTTTTAGACTATGAGCGTCAGCCAAACTTTACAGCATGTTTGGAAAACCCAACCACCAAAAATGGCAGACGTAATAGAAGTGTAAAGTATGATCTTTATAGAAATCATATCTTGTTTTAACATCACAATATAATCAATGATGAATGAACATTATTTTTTGAGCTAACCTTATCCTCTTCCTTATCTTCAGTCTCATTAGTTGTGCCTTCCTTATCCTTGCTCTCCTCAGTTAAAGGTGCATTTTCCTGTTCAGCATGGCCCTCAGTTGGCAAATTTTCATCAGACTTGATGACATCATCCTTTTCCCTATTTATTAAATAATTGCGCATACAAGAATAAGAATTAGTAATGCTGCGAGAATACTGCTAGAACTTTTACTCAGTGAGAGAAATATCTTAACTGTGCAAGTGTCTCATCAGTAGCAGTTCCCCAGTTGCCACGCCCTCCACCTTGACGTTTCATCTCCTCGCCACGGCCGGTGCCACTCCTACGCTCAAACAGCCTGCGTGGAGGGCGTTCAGAGTCACCTCCAGATTCACCATTTCCATAGCCACCACGGCCACCGTATCCACCACGACGGCCGCCACTGAACGGCTGGTGTGGGGGGCGTACCCTCTCAGGCTTGTCAACCTCACCATCTTCACCACCACCGCCACCGTATCCACCACGACGGCCGCCACTGAACGGCTGGTGTGGGGGACGTACCCTCTCAGGCTTGTCAACCTCACCATCTTCACCACCACCGCCACCACCACGACCACCACCATAGGGCCGGTTATACCCATTCGAGTTCTCATTTCCGAAGTCACGATTTGGGCCTCGTCCACCACCTCGCCCACGGCCAGGTATGCCACGGCCATTCCCACCACGTGTTGGTGCCACATTGTTCCTCGCTTCCTTCGACTCCCTCACTGTGTTACAAGCATTCCCAAATCAGAAAGAAACCTTTTTGTACCAAAAGACGATACTTTCCCCACTAATCCGAAATCACGAAAACCAAAACACAAGATCGATGGTGAAGAACCATAAGGAGCATCTCTTCAAGAAAAACAAATCCGACAAAATCTACTAGAAACTAACCGGCCTGTGAAGGGGGGAGCGGTTTCGTGGGAAGCTTCGCCACAACCGGACTGACGGAGGCTGGCACAGCGGGCTTTTTGGCCGCCAACTTCTGCTGCTGGACGGCGATGAGCTGCGATGGGTCATCGTTGTCGTCTTCGCCCAGTATGTCGAAGGGATTGAGGGTAGCCATGACCGCAAGATACCGTCCAAATTCCCAGCCTCAGAACTAATGTACGAAATTAGCACAGCCGCCGCAGGGATGCAATCGCCATTAGAAAGAGCAAGCGATCGACGAAGGGGGTGGGATAGGCGAGGCAAAACCCTAGCCGCAATCTTCCTGCACGAATGGGCTTTCACGCCCGAAGCGAAAGCAAACCCAATCCCGAGCCGCCCACTCTCCACGATATTTAAACTGGTTGGGTGACCGAAATGACGATAATAGACACACCGCAGAGGGCAATCTTACCGTCCTTTGACGGAAACAAGCAGGGGTAATTTAGACATATCAATAATCAGGCGACGTGGATCATATCGGGCCGATGATACAGAGTAACGGGCGGTTGAGATTTATTCAAGGTTTTTACGGAGGCGTCATTGATTGGGCTTTTTAGTTATGGACCAAGCCCATTGTAGAGCCCAGGGAGCACTAAGATATCCAATCCGTACATTTTGTGCAATTTTCAAATTTAGTATTAATTTGTCCATTTTTATATAGAGTTGTCATTTTGGATTAGGCCAGTCAGGTTGGTCCATTCGCCAAACAATTTAAAAGGATTGGATTAAAATTTTATCAATCCATTTTAAGGGGGGTTCAGATGGATCGACCCGCCTATGCCCGCAACCCATGTGGATTGACCCACGGATTGAGAAAATTTATTTTTTTTCAAAATATAAATTTAAAAAAGAAAATTTAATGAATTAGTGAACTTGACCTATTTAAATGGTAATTCAAATTTAAAATTTTCAATTTGACCCGTTTAAACTTTTAAACTGCAATCTAAACTTAAAATTTTTAATATTTTCTATATTTTTTTATTTGTTGACAAGTGCATGGATTGGCCCGGATAACTCACGACCCGTCTTAAATTGAATTGGGTTGAAAATTTTTCAACCCGCCAAGTTGACGGATCAATCCACCCCATCCTGCCATATAATGAATTTCTGACAGATTGACTCGTCCGTCATGAATTGGGCCGTTTGACAAATAAAGCAAGCAAGCAAGCAAAATTTAAAGATTTTTCATAATTTTTTATATGAAATACAAATATTAAAGGTAAACCATAATTAAATCTTTCTAAAGACGAATCAAAGGAAAACACTATCCATATTGAATAAACACTATAGCTAAGGATATTCTCTCACTTCGCTATGAGATTTCTCATGCTTATTTATGCATCCATTTGTACATACTCTTCAATGTCAATAAGGAGAAACTGAACAGAGAGGGTTTTATCATCTTATCTTACAGGATTGTATTATTGTTTGTTTTGTCTTCAAGAACCACATGATAATATGATACACCAAGAAGCATTCATTCAGTCCTTCCAGTTATCAGAATAATTATAGCAGACCACACAATGAGAAAAGCACACCATTTCAATACAACACTCTGTTGAAGAATCTCGCATCTCATAGAGGGAAAGTCGAGATTTTCAATTCATCTTGGACTTAGGTGATGGTTCGACCCTTCTACTTCAAGCGCGCTAAACTGGATGGATCTTTCACCTTCGACATTCCGGTCGGTGCCATTCTCACTTGTAGCCTCAAGTTCTATGCACACCTTGAGCCGGTTCACAACATCGACTATCGTTGGCCTATCAGCAGAGGTATCTGCTGTGCACTGCATTGCAAGATCTGTAACACTCTTTATGGAGTTGCAACTGAATGATCCGCGAAATCTTTTGTCAACTACAGCGCCGATGTTCCCTGCGGCGATATAAGATGCCATATATGGAACTATGTGAACCTTACTTCTGCCGGACTGTATGGCTCGTTGGCCAGTGATTAGCTCCAAAAGGACCACTCCGAAGCTATATATGTCACTCTTCTCCGTAAGCTGGTAAGTCGTATGGAACCTGATACAACAACTAACAGTAAGTCTCAATTATTCGAGGTTGATCATAAAGATCTTATATTGTCAAAGAATCACCAAAACCAAACAAATTAAGGTATGAAAATGTGAAAACTGTTTTGCCTCCAAAGTAGATACAATAATGTACAAAAGTCTATTTGCATTAGTACAAGAGAATGAGTTTAGATTTCTGTAACAGTTCGTTCTGAAACCAAGTAGTATTTTGCTACAATTTGAATGAATTTTGTCTCTTTAGTATATTGCAATACTGCAGTGAAATTCAAAAAAAAGGGAATGGTTGAAAACATAACGAAAAGGACAAATTTCAAGCACCATTCTTGCTAGTTAACAAAATATCTAGTACTTCTAGAGCAGAAGTTGTAATAATTCAGAGTTTATCTACAAATTCGATAGCCTACCCTAGTGCATATGCTGCCATTTGTTAGAAATATCTACACAATTTGTAATCCAACAAAATAATTCGAATGTATCATGGACACAGATATGTCAAATTCACAATGACGAGTGAAAGTTTGGATATACTGGATGACTGCCCTAAGATACAAACAACTATGCATTTCCATCAAGAATGATTGTTAAGTCTGCTGAAGAGTTTTTTCCCCACTTGGGATCGTTGAGAATCAACAGACATTATAGAAAGAAAAGACGAGTGGTTGTAAATGAATATCTGAAGATCTAAAGAATTTTCCATTTCATAATTAAACTTTAATTTAAAATCTGGAAAAACAATCAACCTTTTTAGGACTTCTATACATCAGTTGGAAAATTAGTGATTTTCCATCAATGAAAAGTGCAAGAACATTTCCATTTTAATTGATCACAAATCATATCACCCTTAATAGGATAAACAAACACAAAATATACAAAAAAAAAATAGACGTACTCTGGGTCAGTGTATCCTGGGGTTCCAACCATTTCGAGGCGGGTGACATCTGTGTTATTGCTGAAAGATTTAGACATCCCATAGTCTGTTAGCTTGGCCTCAAGTTTTTCGCCTAAAAGAATATTGCTGATCTTCAAATCTCTATGTATTATAGGTGGCAGGCATCCTCGGTGCAGATAGTCAAGTCCTGCATTTTTTTTTTTTGAAGCAAGAAAGAAGCGAGGACATCATAAAAGTTGCCACAAGTTATATATATATATATATATATAAAGAGCAGAATAATATCATTGAACACCTTGAGCAGCTTCCAATGCAATCATTAGACGTTCTCTCCAACTCAAGGTTCTAGATAAATCGTCCCTACCTGTATCATACCATCACCAAAATCCACATCATGTTCAGATAGAAGACCCAAGTGCCTAGTCACTAAATACGTATTACACTTCTTATTGCTACAATTTTGAGATTTCTTAGCAGTTTTTGCAAAGGAAAACCTAGTTGGAAGAAGGGTGTCAAGAAGCAAAATAAAGATTTTTTGTCTTTAATTGTCTCCAGAGGTAATAGATTCACACATGATCATGAACATAAATAAAAATAATGATGATAGAAATGTTCAAACATGATCTTATAATGTAATAAGACAAGTTATCACTTTCATAGTATAACTCTCCATATTACTGATCAATGCCTGTTTTACCTAGATAAAAATCATCCATGTCCAGAATAAAAACATAAAATCTTCAGAAACGTATTTATGCAGGCAATGCTCTTGGAGAGGACCTTGGAGATGATTTTTGAGGCTTCCCTGGGGCATGTACTCATAAACAAGTGCTAGAAAAGTTTCATCTCTGCAGTAGCCCAGGAGAGAAACCAAATTCCTATGATGAATCCTTAGTAACTGCCTTGCCTACAATTGAAATTTCATTCTGTCAATTGAAATGTATTGAAACAGCCTTGAGGAATTTGATGAACTGTTCATAATTTCACAGAAAACCAATTTTGGAAAATTAAGACTCATAATATTTCGGAATAATTTACCTCAAATTCAAATTCTTGGGTCTGCTGCGAAGTAGATCGTGAATGCACTTTGACTGCAACTTGAGTAACACTGTCCAAATGGCCTAGATAGAATGTCCCAAAAGCCCCTTTCCCAATGACTTGAGCAAAGTTATTAGTAATTACTTGCAGATGATTGAAAGTGAATTTCCCACCAGCAACTTGTGGATGTGGTTCATGTTCAGTTTTCTGAGCTATGGTTGCTTCAGTATGTCGTGTCACATTTGATGCAACCAAAACTTTTGACAAAAACAAGGAACAAGATGAACTTACAGAAACAAAAATTAACAAAAGAATCAGAGACACAAATTCTCCTCAATAGTATTACCTTTTCCCCTTTTTCTCAGACAAATATACCATCCTGCCAGTGTAAGTATCAATAGCAACCCAAGGACAGCACAACAAATAACCACAATAATAAGTGTGTTTATCTTCTTTTTACTCCCAGTGTTGCCTGGAATTGTGTGGTTGGTGAACCTAGCATTTAGAAATTTAATATGTAATTTAAGTCTTTACTCAAGAAAACAACAAAGTTTGCTGCTTAGATATTACCTAATTATTAAAAATGTAAATTTTCATTCATCTTTATGCAAAGCTTAAACATTCCCATTTATAAACTACCTAATTAATGAAATTGTAGAGCTTCTTTCATCTTTATGCAAAACATTGCAATCAAGAAAATATTCAGAATAGAACAAATGATATTGCCATCAAAGAATTGAAATTCTAACTTTTCAGCTTGGTAAAAGTACTAGCTTCAAGCAAACACAAGACTTCAATTAACTCTGGTGTATACCTCTTCCTATACATTACGACAACTTTCAGCCTGACAATATAACTGTATCATATCAAATCAAAATATTACTGAATTGTAACAACTGGCAAAACAGATTAACTAGCATTCACAAAACCATGATAAAATCTCATGGTTCAATTTGCAGATTCAAAATCCATCCACTTTTCTAACAAGAATCAATTGCTTATTATCAGCCAAAGCAGAATACTTCTACATCCATCTTTAAGCTTGAATTCACAATCTAACCAGTTAATATTACCGTGGATTACGAGGTCAGAAGTCAGAGTAACTGGTATGATATGCAGCTTCCTACTGTTAACCTTCATCAGTTTGTGTTTGCTAACTTTACCTGTTTTTTACTTCTCATGTTCAAGTTGATGCTCCTGTTATGTATATTTATTTTGTACTTCTATCCTTGTGGATAACCAAGCTTTTAGTCAAATTTCGTATCAATAAAACCAATGCACCGATTCTGCAATGGTAAGGGAGATTGGTTTCATCATAACTCCTCATAAATTGTAAGTACGCTTTTATATTGAGATTGGAGGAACTAATGTGTTATCTAGGAAATAGGCAACACATGTTAGCATAAATGAATTTTTAACTACTTGAATGATAAAAAAATGAGTATAGGTAAGTGATGCATTACCAAATGCATACATAAAAGTGGCAGACCCAACCTAGCTAATTTATGCTATATTCAATATTTAAGGGGGCAATTATGATTCTTCCTATAATATATACAGATTTCTATGGTGTAAATTCTATGGAAGGTGTCTTCTTTACCTTCAAATTACATGCAAGTTCATCACATGCATTCGTTTGGTAGATGGTTACCATAGTACTTGAAAATTTTAAAAGTACGGTATATGATGTAAAGAATGGTAATACATGATGTAGAAAATCGTAGCATATTATATAATGAACTATAGTATATTATGTAAACAACCCACATATAGATCTCTACGATACTTGAAAATGGCCAATCCCTTTAAACAATGAGGAATAGATCTAAACCTGGAGATTACAGAACTAAAACAGACCTTAGGATAAGTGAACCCTCTTCTGATCTTTTGAGAAGAGAACTGGGAATTGATCCAGTAAAATTGTTTCCAGTCAAATTCCTACAAGACAACATTTTGTCAGAGCTTATATTCTATACCACTAACAACATAATAAAAATGATTAAATTTTTCCACTTACAAGACTTTGAGAGATGACAGATTCCCAAGAAAATCAGGCACTTCCCCCGTTAAATTATTGTAAGACAGGTCCCTAAAATTTAACATAACAGAAAAAAAGAAATTCATAGCAGTCTAACTGATCCTGTCATAATGTATTTTCCTTATCGAGAGAACATGGTGGTATTAAAAAATTAACACCAAAAGCAACTTAGAAAATATGGCGGTCTCTGTAAATTAACACCAAAACTAACTAGCTTTAAACAACAGGACAATAGGCAAAATCCTTACAAGTACTCAGAGGCATCGAGCAAAGCAAAAGAATCTGATATGTTTCCAGTCAATCCACTCAAAGACATGTTTCTGAAAGGAAAAGATGCAGCTTGGTTAGCAACATAATAACAAAAAACTCATATTCCCATTCTGTGTGTTCAAGAATGTTTTGTTTTAGTTCTCAATGCATTTTGACTCACATGAATATGACCAAACATGCAGCTCTGTTAGCAAAATAATAACAAGAACCTCATATTCCCGTTTTGTTGTATGTTCGAGAAAGTATTTAGTAGTTCTCAATGCATTTTGACTTACATGAATACGACCCTTAGAGGTGAATGACTACAGTTCAAGCCAACCCAAGCATATTCCTTTGGAGCACACGGATCGCCCTGCCAATTTTTCTTAACCCGATATTCTTCTTTGATTGCCATCATGGCCTCAACTAGTTACCCCCCAAATCCAACATTGGAACACATCATTACAAACGTTAGATATAATCTTACCTCAATCAAAGAGAGAAAATCTCGGATACATACCATCGTTGGCGTCAGTGGCATTCTCCCTGAGGTTCATCGCGTAGTACACCTCGAGGGCGTTCAAGATGGGCGGGAGGGTGGAGCTGAGGGAAGAATTGAGGACAAACTCGTACTTGGACGAGCCGGTAAGCGGATGGACGTTGTATATGTAGCCTGCAGAGAGGTAGGGTGGCCGGTAGCCCCTGACAGCCAACTGGGAATTGAGGTAAAGATCGAACAACCGCGAGGCGTTCGGAGGAAGGAGCTCCACCTCGGCGAAGTGCAAGGCGAAGTAGAACTCGAGCAGCGCGGTGTCATCGCGAAAGGAGAACGAAAGGGGAGTGTCGGCGTCGGTCGTCGCCGCGGTCTGGAGGACGACGGAAGGCGCCTCGAATTGATCGTCATCGCCGGAGACGATCGGCCACGTGGTGGAGATTGTTCCCCAAAATGGCTCCTGCAGCGGCTCCCAGAGGCGGTCGTAGTCGTCTTCAGGATACCTTTTTACAGGATTTTCGTAAAATAAATAAAATTAGTTTATGCAATAAAATAAAATGTCAATGAAAATTTCATTTTTTTTTGTTGTTATTTTTATTTTTTTATTTTTTATTTTCTATTTTCTATCTCAGCAGAATAAAATATTTATTTATTCGCAAATCGAGCCCGATATGAGTCAGACTCAACCCGGTATGCTACAAAAAGATGCCAACCGGGCTGGCCTATTGGGCCGATATGGGTCAGACTGAAAAACCCGGTATGCTACAAAATGGGCCAACCGGGCTGGCCTATTGGGCCGAGTTTACCTTACTAAAGTGGTTCCGCCCAGGTTGAGCCGCCAGTGAAGAGCTAGCGGCTGCTCGGCGGTGACGTTGGAGTAAAGCGCCGCCTTGAGAGGCCTCAACTCCAGCGACGAGATGAACGGAACGCCGCCGCCGGTGTTCACCAGGCAAACCCACGCGAACTCCGCCGCCGCCACGAACAACGCCTCCGCCGTCGTCAAGTTCGACGGGCCGCTGACGTTGACGCGCCGCCACAGGTCGACGCCCAGGTGGACGTCGAACTGCAGCGGCGTTCCGGCGGTAGCGTCGTCCTCTCCGTCGTAGTTCCCGTACAGGAACGCGGCCCTCACCAGGTATTTCTGCCCCTTGACGAGCGGCTTCAGGGTGTAGCAGTTCCGAGCGCCGTCGGGGAAGCTTCTCAAGGTGAGAAGCTGCTGGTTTGCGAGCGACGGCGTGGAGTACACCTCCGAGATGTTGTAGTTGATCCCGGCGTCGGTGAATCGGTCGTCGGAAGCGTAGTGGATGCTGGTGATGCCGTCGACGTAGCTGTGATTGCCAGCCATTCCGCAGTCGATGCTGATAAAGCCTGCGATTAAAGGTTTTGTTAAAGCTTTGATTGAAGAATCTAATAATTCATAGAACAGACCTTCAGTTGAAGACTGGGCTTCAACTCCAGTTGAAGCAGAGAAGATGATCCATAATAGAACAGCAAAACCAAAGTAGCTGTGTCTCTTCTTCATCTTCTGATGATGCCCATGGCAGTTGAGGACAAGCATTTGAAGAGGCCAATCTTGGAGGTCAACCATGATGTTTAAACATTCTTTAAGCATTGACATGATAAGTAGCTATCAAAATGGAATAGAAGCAAAGTGAGCAGAGGAAGGAAGGAGATGTTGTCATTCACTGGAGCAGGAACTGGTCTTCTCTTGTACATTAACAGTTTTTTAAATCCATCTGCAGATCGGCAGTTGCTAAATAACAAAAGTAAACCTTCTTGATTGAGATGTGAAGCAAACAGAATACCTGATGAGAAAGCTGAAGTCCACCCTCTTTGTTTAGATCCTGCTTCAGTTGATACTCGTCAAACTCCTAACCAGAGTCATTGCCAAGGATTGAGGAACTTGTATCTTAACACAAGGAGCCAAAAATAGGGAATTTTTTCTGTAAAAAAGAGATGAGGTTATGAAAATACAAGAGGCTTGTTCCAAGGTGAAATGGAAGAACATACACTAGTTTTTGCCATAGAAAATAAAAGTATCATCTACACTCCATCAAATACAATTTTGCTTCACACAAGTAACGACATGTAAAAAGCTACACGAATGAATTTGAAGCAAATGATATTTTGAACCTTAACAACCACTATGATGCAGTTTTAAGAGGGAAGAGTCAAGCAAACCCTTGTTTATCTTGCCGTTGGTCCAGAAATCTCAGTCATTCTAGGCATTCCTATCTCAGGAACACTGTTCGAGCTTACATTGCTTACTTCTGAGTATAGATTCCCACTGCATACGACTGTGTTCAGTGTTATAATGAGAGTTCTCTAGTTCTAAGCTTTCTTTTAGCTGCATCACAACTTCTATCATGGTTGGCCGTTGTTGGGACCTTTGTGCCGTGCATTTCAACGCAATATCAGCACACTTCCAGACATAATTTATGTCATACTTCCCTTCCAGCTTAGGATCTACAACATCCTCAATGTTTCCTCTGGCAAGTTCTTGAGAGTATGTTCCTCCCTTATAGTATTTACATGATGTACCTCACCCTTCTTGAAAGTGCTATTGTTGTTGGACAAAATCTTTCATGATTTATCCCCTTTCAAAAAGTGTGGAACTGTCTTAAAGAGTCGTCAAAGTGACGATTTTATCTTTTGCTAAATTAAGAATGGAATGCGAGTGAGTAGGAGAATGTGAAATCGAAAGGTTATGCTTTCGGTTTTTCAGATTGAAATTAGGATCATGGATGGAGTCTAAACCAAGTTTATTAGTGTTTAATAAGATAAGCATTTGGCATGAATCTAGTTAGTTATGAAGAAAGGGTAATCAGCCCATTTGAATGCTTGGATGAATACAAATCCTATTACAAATTCCAATCCATCTACAACAACAACAATTAATGGTAGAATTTGTGTGCATTCATTTTAAATAAAAGAATTGTGACATCTGAGGGATGTTAATTGCTGCATTGATCTTAAGAATTTGATGTCATTAATTGAGTTGTATTTATAAGACTTCTCAAGATTTGATCTCCCCGTACTTAATGATTAACTTAAAACTTATATATGTGTAAAATATTTAAAAGATTGAAAGAACTTGACGATCTTTTTAAAAAGTTAATTATGTCAAAGAAAAATATGATTTTGACATTGACATTAATTCTATCGATTACGATTTCAATTGTAAAGAGAATATTTTCTGTCATGAGAATTATGAAAAATAAGTTGCACAATTGAATGAATGATGATTGGATGAATAATAATCTTATTCTCTATGTAGAGAAAAATATATTTCTGGCAGTTAATAATGAAACTCTTTATGATACATTAGAATTATAAGATTTAATACTTTTACTAATTTTTTTTTGGGAAACATTTTTTGTAGTGTTTGAAAACAATGGCTTCCACAAGTCTCAATTTTTGAATTTAAATGATCTTAGATATCAAATATACTAAAACAAAGTATTGATGAGGATTGGCTACACTGAACATTTGCCTAGGATTGACGAATTTGTATCTTAACACAAGGAGCAAGAAAATAAGGAATTTTTTTTTGTAACAAAGAGATGGCATGGTGAAAATACAAGATGCTTGTTCCAAGATGAAATGGAAGACACATACATTAATAGTTTTTGCCATAGAAAATAAAAGTATCATCTACACTCCACCAAATACTTTTTCCTTCACACAAGTAATAACATGTAAAAAGCTACACGAGAATGAACTTGAAGCGAACTACATTTTAAACCTTAACAACCATTATGACACAGTTTTAAGTGGGAAGAGTTTGTGCATACCCATGTTTATCTTGCCGTTGGTCCAAAAATCTCAGCCATTCTAGACACTCCTATCTCAGGAGCACTGTTCAAGCTCACTTCGCTTACTTCTGAGTATAGATTCTCACTGCATGTGATTGTGCCTGTAGTGTTATAATAAGAGTTCTGTAGTTCTAAGCTCTCTTTTAGTTGCATCAAAACTTCTGTCATGGTTGGCCGTTGTTGGGATGTTTGTGTCGTGCAATTTAGAGCGATATCAACACACTTCTAGACACTATTTATATCATACTCCCCTTCCAGTCGTGGATCTACAAAATCCTCAATTTTTCCTCTGTCAAGCTTTTGGAGCACCCATTTGGCTAGGTGAACATTTTCTGTACCTGAAATTATTGGTGGTAGCCCAGTGATCAGTTCCAAAAGAACTACTCCGAAGCTGTACATGTCACTTTTCTCGCTAAGCTGGAAGGTATTGCAATACCTGACATGCAATATGATAGATTTTCAATCATAAATTTTACAAAAAATAAACAGTATAAAAGTTTAATGACACTTTAGTTGAAGTTGATTTACTAATTGTTAGTCATTATAAAGAGATATAATCACTAGTCCAGAATATAATTGAAAAAAATGGAGCATGCAAGAGATATGATTTAAACTCCGAGTGATTATCCAAATACCACTTGGTGCCACACTATAAATCTTAGAACTCATGATTCCTCTTAATTTAACTTGATGTATTTTCTGTTAATCTATTTCTTCAAATTTGTTTGCCTACTTATTGCTACAACTACTAATGTTTTCAATGGTTGCATTTCATTCCTGGATAGAAAAAACATTTATATTATGAACCAAGCCTCTTTTCCTTCATTTAAAAAAATGCCAAAGTAAATAGTCCAAGCACACATACAGATGGATAGTCATATTAAAACGAGAAGTTTCATGATGAAGGATTTTTTTTTTTTGTTCTTTTGGATTCCTTGGTTACTATCATTCTACTAGATAGAGATGATTGCTTGAAACAACTAAATAAATGAAATATCAGTGACATACTCAGGATCAAGGTATCCAGGAGTTCTCACCACTACAGTGGATACATGACTGTTCGCCTCACTGAGAAAAGCTTTCGAAAGCCCAAAATCTGCTATCTTAGCTTCCAGAGTTTCACTCAAAAGGATATTTCCTGACTTCACATCTCTATGAACTAATGGCGGTCTGCATCCTTTATGCAAATACTCTAGACCTGCAATGCAATTTAATAGATAAACCAAGATGATCTCAGATGAATGGCCAGAGGTCGATACATAGGTAATTAATACATGAGAAAATTGATTTATCAAGTGTTCAACTCATAAGGATTTTGAAACAAATGATTATGCTATTGGTGTTTGATGAACGAATAGGTTTTGCTTACCAAAAAACTACCCTGTTGTTGTTATTCGATGACCACTTGGGTCTTTCTTCTTGAATATTGATGTAGCTGATGATTGATTCATGATGGTTCTCATCTTCGTAAGTTATATTTCGATTCATCTGTTAACAAGTTTTTCTTTCTTAAGAATCATAAACAAGCCATTATGTGTTTGCAATAACCATCACACACGAACTGTAATTCCAAGTAGCCATTGCAGTGTACCAAATGTTACCTTATTTCCATGTCTGTGAGCCCAATGATCTTACACTTTGATTTTCGTACCAAAAGATACCGGTACAATAAATCGGAAAGCATAACCACAGCTCTATTTTGACAATGATCTTACACTTTGTTTTTCAGTGACAAGCTTCGCGCCTCAAGAAGTGCCATTTCAGCGGCGGATTTAACCAGTGAGTACACACTTGGGGTGTTCGGCGAAGCATTCAAGTTTTCTTATTGCCGGAACAAAGTTACTGTGGCAGAGGCATCTGGGTTGACCGGAGAGATATCGCAAGTCGAGCAATTCATCAGAGAGCTAGTGAAACCTTAGATATCTCCTCAATCACCATGCTATGGATGAATTCAAAAGATTTTGTTGGAGAGTTTTGCAGCATCAGTTGTTTGAGCTTTCTTTGCAGTCATGGATCAAACTTAAGTTGTCGTGTGACTAACTTATAGGCTAACGGGTCGAACAGAGGACGATTAGCCATGCGAGTAGGCGAGTCACACATTTCACTAATGATGTCATTCGCATAGAACAACAAAATAAAGAAATGAAATGAATCTTAACATTCCATACCATTCTCTCCTGCCGAACACATCAGTAATACCTAGGGGTGAGCAAAAATTCGGTTAAACCGAATAAACTTGATCCAGAAACCGAACCGAATTTTTAATTCGGTTCGGTTATTTACCAAGTTCGGTTATTTTTAAAAAAAAATCGGTTAATTCGGTTCGGTTTCGGTTTTAAATTTTCTTATTCGGTTAAACCGAATAAATCGAATTAATTAAATTAAAAAAATAATTTATAAATTTAAAGTAAATAAATATATAAATTTCTAATTTATTAGTAAAATTTTTATAATATTTAAAAAAATACATTAATTCGGTTAATTCGGTCGAAAACCGAATTAACCGATAAAATTTCGGTTCGGTTTGTTCGATTTTTATTGAGAAATTCGGTCGGTTCGGTTGGTTCGAAAAAAATCGGTTTATTCGATTTTCGATTAATTCGGTTCGGTTCGGTTCGATTTTAACCGAATACTCACCCGTCGTCGCCGCCGTCGCCGCCGTCGCCGCCCTCTCCGTCGCCGTCGCCGTCGCCGGGGGCTTGGAGCCGGCAGATGTGGTTCCCGATCTTGATAACTTTGAATATGAAGGGATTATCATCCAGCTTCTGTACGTATTTCTTGGCCGGGCAACTGGTACACCGGTAATAGCTTCTACTCGAGGAGGAGGAAGAAGAATGAAAAGAAAAAAAAGAAGAAAATAACGCTTTCAAGAACCGACAGAGGAAGAAGAAGAACACCTAGGATACTTGGAATTCTTAATGGCTTTTTGACCGTATTTTCGCCACTTGAATCCGTCGTCGGGAGGTCCGTAGCTGTCGCCGACCCTCACTGCCCGGAGCATCACCGCCCCGGGGTAGACTTGCTGCCCCGCCTGCGCCTGCTCCGCGCAGCGCGGCGGCTGCCTGGTGGAAGGTGGTGGCGATATCTTCGCATGAGTCGATGAGGTAAGGGGATAGATGGCGTCGGCGGCTAGGCGGACCGTCCGGTCAAGATCCTGTGCCCGCCGACAGCCGTCAAGAATGAGGGTGATGATTCTGTCCATGGCGGAAAAGTCCCGTCCGGAATTTATATAAGAATTTATATAAGATTGGCGACAGAAGCATTTATATAAGAATTCTGCAATGACGAATTTTCAAATGTATTTTAATATTTTTTAAAAAATTTCATCTGGTTTAATTGGAGATTGATTTTAATTGAAACAGGGATGAGTATTCGGTTAAAACCGAACCGAACTGAATCGAATAAATCGAAAACCGAATAAACCGATTTTTTTCGAACCAACCAAACCGACCGAATTTCCCAATAAAAATCGAACAAACCGAACCGATATTTTATCGGTTAATTCGGTTTTCGACCAAATTAACCGAATTTTTTTAAATATTATAAAAATTTTATTAATAAATTAGAGATTGATAAATTGATTTACTTAAAATTTATAAATTATTTTTTTTATTTAATTAATTCGGTTTAACCGAATAAAAAAATTTAAAATCGAAACCGAACTGAATTAATCGAATTAACCGATTTTTTTTAAAAAAATAACCGAACTTCCGAAATAACCGAACCGAATTAGAAATTCGGTTCGGTTTGATCGGTTTATTCGGTTTAATCGAATTTTTGCTCACCCCTACGTTGGAAGAACCTTATCACTGTGTTGTGGATCTGGTTTGTGTTATTTAGTGAAGTTTGTAGTTTGTGGAGGTTTATATATATGATCGGATATTCTATCTGTTAGTGTTGATGTTAGAATTCAATAATTTATGGAAAAAGTTGAGGAAAGATAGAAAGAGAGAGGATCAAAAGAGGAAATTTTTATGTTTTCTGTCTTACCAATCGTATTTCTTCGAACTGGGAAGAAAATGTAGGTGAAGTGATTGACAAATTTAATTACCAATCTTAAGGAAGCCAGTCACTAAGCATGTACCTTCTCGCACTCCACTTCTCTAGAATGTCTAGTTTGCAGGAGGCTTTCCTTTGGTCTCTCTAGCGAGCTTCCAGTGTGATAGAGATAATATAGTTGCCCCTCTCTCTCTCCCGTTTCACACAAAAATGTGCTCCTTCTCTTCTATACCTTCTGATGCTATCCGTTCAGCTCTTATTTTCAATATCTTTGATTCATACATGTTGCTATTCCAAACCTGATCGCGCAACTTCTCTAGTAGTTGATAGCACTTATAGAAAGGCAAGTGCCCGTGTCACAGGAAGCAGATTCAGGAGCTCTCTTATTCTATGATACATACCATCGTTGGCGTCAGTGGCATTCTCCCTGAGCTTCATCGCGTAGTACACCTCGAGGGCGTTCAAGATTGGCGGGAGGGTGGAGCTGAGGGTAGAATTGAGGACTAACTCGTACTTGGACGAGCCGGTAAGCGGATCGCCGTTGTATATGTAGCCTGCAGAGAGGTAGGCTGGCTGGTAGCCCCTGACAGCCAACTGGGAATTGAGGTAAAGATCGAACGCCCGCGTGGCGTTCGGAGGAAGGAGCTCCACCTCGGCGAAGTGCAAGGCGATGTAGAACTCGAGCAGCGCGGTGTCATCGCGAATGGAGAACGAAAGGGGAGTGTCGGCGTCGGTCGTCGCCGCGGTCTGGAGGACGACGGAAGGCGCCTCGAATTGATCGTCATCGCCGGAGACGATCGGCCACGTGGTGGAGATTCTTCCCCAATAGGGCTCCTGCAGCGGATCCCAGAGGCGATCGTAGTCGTCGTCAGGATACCTTTTTACAGGATTTTCGTAAAATAAATAAAATTAGTCTCTGCAAAAAATAAAATAAAATGAAATTTTCATTTTTTGTTGTCGTTGTTTATTTTTTTATTTTCTATTTCAGCAGAATAAAAAATTTATTTATTCACAAGTCGCTGTCTGGAAACTTGGAGACGGGAACGCGGAAACACGGAAATGGAAATGGGAAAACGGCAATAGTTGAAGTTTCCAATTTTGAAAACGTCGAAGACCTCCAAATATTGTGAACGAGCTGCAATGGCTGCAGCGCCGCTCGTCGGAGGGGCTAGAGGAGGATGGCAGGGATTTAGGCTTCCGACCGCGCTTCTTCGGTTTGTGCTTCTTCGTTGCCAGCGGTAGCGTCGGCGGCGGCAAGGGGTGGTCGTAAAGGAGGGAGCTTTCCTCGGTGGTGCCGGTGGAGGGGCCATATATGAGGCATGGGGAGAGGAGGAGGCAGACGAGGATAAGCACGAGGAGGCAGACGAGGATGAGTCGGCGAAGGGGAGCGGGCCGGACATGGACCAGCCGTTTCTTGTAAGTTTCCATGGATGAAAATGTTTCCCAGCGTTTCAGAAACGGGGACGGCAGTGTTGTCGCCGTTTCCAGACAGCGTAGGCCCGATATGAATCAGACTCAACCCGATATGCTAAAAATGGGCCGACCGGCCTGGCCTGTTGGGCCGACTTTACCTTACTAAAGTGGTTCCGCCCAGGTTGAGCCGCCAGTGAAGAGCCAGCGGCTGGTCGGCGGTGACGTTCGAGTAAAGCGCCGCCTTGAGAGGCCTCAACTCCAGCGACGAGATGAACGGAACGCCGCCGCCGGTGTTCACCAGGCAAACCCACGCGAACTCCGCCGCCGCCACGAACAACGCCTCCGCCGTCGTCAAGTTCGACGGGCCGCTGACGTTGACGCGCCGCCACAGGTCGACGCCCAGGTGGACGTCGAACTGCAGCGGCGTTCCGGCGGTAGCGTCGTCCTCTCCGTCGTAGTTCCCGTACAGGAACGCGGCCCTCACCAGGTATTTCTGCCCCTTGACGAGCGGCTTCAGGGTGTAGCAGTTCCGAGCGCCGTCGGGGAAGCTTCTCAAGGTGAGAAGCTGCTGGTTTGCGAGCGATGGCGTGGAGTACACCTCCGAGATGTTGTAGTTGATCCCGGCGTCGGTGAATCGGTCGTCGGAAGCGTAGTGGATGCCGGTGATGCCGTCGACGTAGCTGTGATTGCCAGCCATTCCGCAGTCGATGCTGATAAAGCCTGCGATTAAGTAAACACACACACACACGAAGGTTTTGTTAAAGCTTTGATTGAAGAATCAAACAATTCATAGAACAGACCTTCAGTTGAAGACTGGGCTTCAACTCCAGTTGAAGCAGAGAAGATGATCCATAATAGAACAGCAAAACCAAAGTAGCTGTGTCTCTTCTTCATCTTCTGATGATGCCCATGGCAGTTGAGGACAAGCATTTGAAGAGGCCAATCTTGGAGGTCAACCATGATGTTTAAACATTCTTTAAGCATTGACATGATTAAGTAGCTATCAAAATGGAATAGAAGCAAAGTGAGCAGAGGAAGGAAGGAGATGTTGTCATTCACTGGAGCAGGAACTGGTCTTCTCTTGTACATGATGATTTGTACCTGTCATTAACAGTTTTTTAAATCCATCTGCAGATCGGCAGTTGCTAAATAACAAAAGTAAACCTTCTTGATTGAGATGTGAAGCAAACAGAATACCTGATGATAAAGCTGAAGTCCACCCTCTTTGTTTAAATCCTGCTTCAGTTGATACTTGTGAAACTCTTAACCAGAGTTTTTAAAACTGGATCAGACTGAAAACATTCTGAACCAAATTTCTGATCAGATTGATCGGCTACACTGGACATCATTGCCAAGGATTGAGGAACTTGTATGTTAACACAAGGAGCCAAAAATAGGGAATTTTTTCTGTTACAAAGAGCTGAGGTTCTGAAAATACAAGAGGCTTGTTCCAAGGTGAAATGGAAGAACATACACTAGTTTTTGCCATAAAAAATAAAAGTATCATCTACACTCCACCAAATACAATTTTGAAGCATATGACATTTGTGAACCTTAACAACCACTATGATGCATTTTTAAGAAAGAAACCCTTGTTTAACAACCGTTGGTCTAGAAATCTCAGTCATTCTAGGCACTCCTATCTCAGGAACACTGTTCGAGCTTACATTGATTACTTCTGAGTATAGATTCTCACTGCATACGACTGTGTTCACAATGTTATAATGAGAGTTCTCTAGTTCTAAGTTTTCTTTTAGTTGCATCACAACTTCTATCATGGTTGGCCGTTGTTGGAACCTTTGTGTTGTGCATTTCAACGCAATATCAGCACACTTCCAGACACAATTTATGTCATACTTCCCTTCCGACTTAGGATCTACAACATCCTCAATGTTTCCTTGGCAAGCCTTTGGAGCACCCACTGAGCTAGGAGTACATTTTTTGTACCTGAAACTATTGGAGGTAGCCCAGTGATTAGTTCCAAAAGAACCACTCCAAAGGCTTAGTTCCAAAAGAACTATTGGAGATGACCGATCTAAGTCTATAAAAGCCAAGCAAAGGCAGCTCAAAAGCACACGGGCGGAGCTTAGATACGAGTTTGTTTGTGTGCACATTTCTGGCATCATATTCCTCAATGTTATTGACAGTAAAAGGTGAAATTGTCACCTTGACAACTCCTCAATCCTCCACTACTTGAAAGAGAGTAAATTATAAGGGACTTCTCTTTTACCAACACTAACACTTGTACGGGTTAAGGCAGTCAACGGGACATTTTCATCCTCGCTGGGATTCAATCTCAAATATATTGATAACAACATCTTTGTAAGAACCATCTGCACCAGTTCCTGAGAGCATGTTCCTCCCTTACAGTATTTACATGATGTAATTCATTCACTTCACGTTGCAAGGAAATTAATCTCCTATTTTGCATCGGCAGACAGCGATGAAAGCCACAAAAACACAAGAAAATTAAGCCATGCTTCAATGATACCAATAATTGGACATCGAGTCCCCATGGATTGGCGCAGATAGTTCTTATAAGAATGTTATTAATAATAAATTTGGAATCGATTCTCAACGAATGGACAATGTTCCACTGATTACCTCACCCTTCTTGTAAGTGCTATTGTTGTTGGACAAAATCTTCTATGATTTATCCCCTTTCAAAAAGTGTGGAACTGTCATAAAAAAGTCGTCAAAGTGACGATTTTATCTTTTGCTAAATTAAGAATGGAACGCGAGTGAGTAGGAAAATGTGAAATTGAAAGGTTATGCTTTCGGTTTTTCAGATTGAAATTAGGATCATGGATGGAGTCTAAACCAAGTCTATTAGCGTTTAATAAGATAAGCATTTGGCATGAATCTAGTTAGTTATGAAGAAAGGGTAATCAGCCCATTTGCATGCTTGGATGAATACAAATTCTATTACAAATTCCAATCCATCTACAACAACAACAACAATTAATGGTAGAATTTGTGTGCATTCATTTTAAATAAAAGAACTGTGACATCCGAGGGATGTTAATTGCTGCATTGATCTTAAGAATTTGATGTCATTAGTTGAGTTTTATTTATAAGACTTCTCAAGATTTGATCTCCTCGTACTTAATGATCAACTTGAAACTTATATATGTGTATTCAAAAACATTTAAAAGATTGAAAGAACTTGACGATCTTTTTAAAAAGTTAATTATGTCAAAGAAAAATATGATTTTGACATTGATGTTAATTCTATTAGTTACGACTGCAACTGTAGAAAAAATATTTTCTATCATGAGAATTGTGAAAAATAAGTTGTACAATTGCATGAATGATGATTGGATGAATAATAATTTTATTCTCTATGTAGAGAAAAATATATTTCTGACAGTTAATAATGAAACTCTTTATGATACATTAGAATTATAAGATTTAATACTAGTTTTTTTTTTGGGAAACATTTTTTGTAGTGTTTGAAAACAATGGCTTCCACAAGTCTCAATTTCTGAATTTAAATGATCTTAGATATCAAATATGCTAAAACAAAGTATTGATGAGGATTGGCTACACTGAACATTTGCCTAGGATTGAGGAATTTGTATCTTAACACAAGGAGCAAGAAAATAAGGAATTTTTTTTTGTAACAAAGAGATGGCATGGTGAAAATACAAGATGCTTGTTCCAAGATGAAATGGAAGAACATACATTAATAGTTTTTGCCATAGAAAATAAAAGTATCATCTACACTCCACCAAATACTTTTTCCTTCACACAAGTAATAACATGTAAAAAGCTACACGAGAATGAACTTGAAGCGAACTACATTTTAAACCTTAACAACCATTATGACACAGTTTTAAGTGGGAAGAGTTTGTGCATACCCATGTTTATCTTGCCGTTGGTCCAGAAATCTCAGTCATTCTAGACACTCCTATCTCAGGAGCACTGTTCAAGCTCACTTCGCTTACTTCTGAGTATAGATTCTCACTGCATGTGATTGTGCCCGTAGTGTTATAATAAGAGTTCTGTAGTTCTAAGCTCTCTTTTAGTTGCATCAAAACTTCTGTCATGGTTGGCCGTTGTTGGGACGTTTGTGTCGTGCAATTTAGAGCGATATCAACACACTTCCAGACACTATTTATATCATACTCCCCTTCCAGTCTGGGATCTACAACATCCTCAATTTTTCCTTTGTCAAGCCTTTGGAGCACCCATTGGGCTAGGTGTACATTTTCTGTACCTGAAATTATTGGTGGTAGCCCAGTGATCAGTTCCAAAAGAACTACTCCGAAGCTGTACATGTCACTTTTCTCGCTAAGCTGGAAGGTATTGCAATACCTGACATGCAATATGATAGATTTTCATTCATAAATTTTGCACAAAAATAAACACAGTATGAAAGCTTAATGACACTTTAGTTGAAGTTGATTTACTAATTGTTAGTCATTATAGAGAGATAATCACTAGTCCAGAATATTAGTTCTGGAGACATGGCTAGATATGACCTAGGATTTTCACCATGTGCATATGCTTACTGTTATTGGAAAAAATGGAACATGCAAGAGATATGATTTAAACTCCGAGTGATTATCCAAATACCACTTGGTGCCACACTATAAATCTTAGAACTCATGATTCCTCTTAATTTAACTTGATGTATTTTCTGTTAATCTATTTCTTCAAATTTGTTTGGCTACTTATTGCTACAACTACTAATGTTTTCAGTGGTTGCATTTCATTCCAGGATAGAAAAAACATATATATTATGAACCAAGCCTCTTTTCCTTCATTTAAAAAAATACCAAAGTAAATAGTCCAAGCACACATACAGATGGATAGTCATATTAAAACATGGATCTCAAAACGAGAAGTTTCATGATGAAGGATTTGTTTTTTTTTGTTCTTTTGGATTCCTTGGTTACTATCATTCTACTAGATAGAGATGATTGCTTGAAACAACTAAATAAATGAAAAATCAGTGACATACTCAGGATCAAGGTATCCAGGAGTTCCCACCACTACAGTGGATACATGACTGTTCGCCTCACTTAGAAAAGCTTTCGAAAGCCCAAAATCTGCAATCTTAGCTTCCAGAGTTTCACTCAAAAGGATATTTCCTGACTTCACATCTCTATGAACTAATGGAGGTATGCATCCTTTTTGCAAATACTCTAGCCCTGCAATGCAATTTAATAGATGAACCAAGATGGTTTCGGATGAATGGTCTGGGCAGGCAAGGGTATATTGCATAAAACTATAATTCAATTTTATAATTAAAAATTTACTTATACACAACAACAATCAAATAAGAATACATATGTTAGATTCAGTTATCCATGTGTTTGACTGGAGAATATATCTTTAAATTGTTAGATCGTAAGCCAAATCTAATTCTTGTCACCTGATTATCATGTATGCCATAAAGCAAGTATATATTATGAAAGGATATTAGATAATGATATTCAATGTAGTTTCAAACCTTGCAGATGATCTTGTAGTGTTCCTTGAGACATAAACTCATAGACAAGCGCCAAATGATTTGCTTCGTTGCAGTAGCCAACCAAAGATACTAAATTCCGATGATGAACCCTAGTCATGTGTTGGGCCTGAAAAACATAATCAGTGATGTTTATGAACTAGAAACATCAAGATCCAAACTAAATCAAAGAAACAGAAGTGAATGGGGCAGTTAATATTCTGTAGGATCTGACTAATCATGGACAGGACATAATTGTTCAAGAATACTATTACTATATGTTTGAAAGAATACTAAAATTTCATCAACTCCTGAATTTTTTTTTGTAAAATATACGAGTTTATACATTCATTCCCCCTCCCTCTTTGGTTATGCAAAACCTCCCAATGGATTCACATTCAACAACCATCTCCAACCAATTAAATTTAGTCATCCACATATGTATAAGATTTATTTACCTCTGCATGAAACTCTTTAGTTCCTTGTGATGATGATTGTGATAGCATTTTCACCGCAACTTGAGTACCGTCTTCCAAATGTCCATGGAAAACAAACCCAAATCCTCCTTTGCCTAGGATCTTTTGAAAGTTATTAGTGATGTTATGTAATTCCATGTATGTGAATTGGCGATTTTCAAACTGCAATGCATTATCTGTTTGCTTTGCGAAACCATTCTGTGAATCCACGGAGCTGCCTTTTCTCAAACCTTCCAAGTTTCAAATAAAGAACAAGATTGTTAAATGCATGTCAGAAAATGGATGATGGTCTACTCAACAATTGCAAGAGTTTGTCACAAAAATCTCACCTTGTGTTTTCCTCACCCTCCAAACTATGGCTATCACTGTAAGAAATATTAACACTGTAACTAGACAAAGAATCACGATCACCGGTGTTGATATTTTCTTCTTTTTTGGTGCAGGCATCACATTGCACGATGTACCATTGCTACAAAGATGTGGATTCCCGTCCAGTCTGCATGAGATTATAACTTACTTCATGGTTAAAGATATGTATGAAGTTTTGAAGAATTCTCCAACCAAAAAAGGAAAGAAGAAACCGAGTTCAAGAACAAATTGAACAAACTTTAATACTAAATTATTACCCTAAGTTTAAACACCTAAACTCCTAATATTTCTTATTCCATACCTAGATCTCTTTAATGATCAAGCAAGCCCTATTATGAATACAACAGCAACAACAAAGTCTTATCCCACTAGGTGGGATAGACTAATATGGATCCTTTTACACCATTGAACTTTATCCCTTACTATATTATCATTTATATTTAAATAAATTTTATCTTATTTTATTATTGCTGATCAAGTCTTTTTTGTCTTCCTCTTCCTCGTTTGATGTGTACATTTGTCATAGTTTCACATCGCTTAATTGGAGCATCTATTAGTCGTCTACGTATATTTCTATACCATCTTAAACGTATCTACCAGAGTTTTCCCTTAATATATGCAACTCTAACTTTTTCTCTAATATTTCATTTCTTATCTTGTTCATCCTTGTATGTTTGCACATTCACCTTAATATCCTCATCTCTGGAACTTTCATCTTTTGCTTATGTGCTCAAGTTATAGCGCCCAACATTCAACTCCATATAACATAACATGTCTAACCATCGTTTTGTAAAACTTTCCTTTAAGTCTTAGAAGTTCTTTACGATCACAAAGAACACCTGACGCTCTCCTCTATTTCAATCATCTCGCTTGTATTCATGGAGATATAACGATTCTAGTCAAGATGTTACAGTCGGACTCTATAACGCATTCCTTATGGGGAATATCCTAGCATTAGCATAATAGTTTGATGGATCTATTCATTGAATATTTTCCTGTAAGTCCAAGTTGGCTAGCAACATAACGCACAATCCTCGCCTTTTTCAACCAAGTTTGGGACCGGCTTTG
>NC_133866.1:4288752-4332482 GCF_044706935.1 Curcuma longa
ATAATAAATTTGGAATCGATTCTTAACGAATGGACAATGTTCCACTGATTACATCACCCTTCTTGAAAGTGCTATTGTTACTGAACAAAATCCTTTATGATTTTATCCCCTTTCAAAAAGTGTGGAACTGTCTTAAAAAAATCGTCAAAGTGACGATTTTATCTTTTGCTAAATTAATAATTGGACATCGCGTGTGAGTAAAAAATGTGAAATTGAAAGGTTATGCTTTCAAGTCTATTAGCATTTTGGGTTGGAGTTGGCTTCATCTTAAGGTTTAATAAGATAAGCATTTGGCATGAATCTAGTTAGTTATGAAGAAAGGGTAATCAGGCCATTTACATGCTTGGATGAATACAAATTCTATTACAAATTCTAATCCATCTACAACAACAACAACAATTAATGGTAGAATTTGTGTGCATTCATTTTAAATAAAAGAACTGTGACATCGGAGGGATGTTAATTGCTACATTCTTGAACTACTCCTCAAATGGAGAATCCCAAACAAGAGCTCCATTCACAATACCCTTATGGATCCATAAGACTTCTGAAGATTTGATCTTCTCGTACTTGATGATCAATTTGAAACTTATATATGTGATATTATTCTAACAAAATATTTCAAAGATTGAAAGACCTTGATGATCTTTCAAAAAAAAGTTAATTATGTCAAAGAAAAATATGATTTTGACATTGATGTTAATTCTATTAGTTACGACTGTAACTGTAAAAGAAAAATATGACTTTTGATATTATTTTCTATCATGTATTTTTTACCATAAGAATTGTGAAAAATAGATTATGCAATTGAATGAATAATAATTTTATTCTCTATGTAAGAAAAATATAGATGCTAACTCCACCTTAATAATGAAACTCTTTATTCTTACTTTTTAGAATAAGTCTTTTACTAGTTTTTTTTTGTGGGAAACATTTTTTGTAGTGTTTGAAAACAATGGCTTCCACAAGTCTCAATTTCTGAATTTAAATGATCTTAGATATCAAATATGCTAAAACAAAGTATTGATGAGGATTGGCTACACTGAACATTATTGCCAAGGATTGAGGAATTTGTATCTTAACACAAGGAGCAAGAAAATAAGGAATTTTTTTTTGTAACAAAGAGATGGCATGGTGAAAATACAAGATGCTTGTTCCAAGATGAAATGGAAGAACATACATTAATAGTTTTTGCCATAGAAAATAAAAGTATCATCTACACTCCACCAAATACTTTTTCCTTCACACAAGTAATAACATGTAAAAAGCTACACGAGAATGAAATTGAAGCTAACTACATTTTAAACCTTAACAACCATTATGACACAGTTTTAAGTGGGAAGAGTTTGAGCATACCCATGTTTATCTTGCCGTTGGTCCAGAAATCTCAGTCATTCTAGACACTCCTATCTCAGGAGCACTGTTCAAGCTCACTTCGCTTACTTCTGAGTATAGATTCTCACTGCATGTGATTGTGCCCGTAGTGTTATAATAAGAGTTCTGTAGTTCTAAGCTCTCTTTTAGTTGCATCAAAGCTTCTGTCATGGTTGGCCGTTGTTGGGACGTTTGTGCTGTGCAATTTAGAGCAATATCAACACACTTCCAGACACTATTTATATCATACTCCCCTTCCAGTCTGGGATCTACAACATCCTCAATTTTTCCTTTGTCAAGCCGTTGGAGCACCCATTGGGCTAGGTGTACATTTTCTGTACCTGAAATTATTGGTGGTAGCCCAGTGATCAGTTCCAAAAAGAACTACTCCGAAGCTGTACATGTCACTTTTCTCGCTAAGCTGGAAGGTATTGCAATACCTGACATGCAATATGATAGATTTTCAATCATAAATTTTGCACAAAAATAAACACAGTGGGAAAGCTTAATGACACTTTAGTTGAAGTTGATTTACTAATTGTTAGTCATTATAGAGAGATAATCACTAGTCCAGAATATTAATTGTGGAGATATGGCTAGATATGACCTAGGATTTTCACCATGTGCATATGCTTACAGTTATTGGAAAAAATGGAACATGCAAGAGATATGATTTAAACTCCGAGTGATTATCCAAATACCACTTGGTGCCACACTATAAATCTTAGAACTCATGATTCCTCTTAATTTAGCTTGATGTATTTTCTGTTAATCTATTTCTTCAAATTTGTTTGGCTACTTATTGCTACAACTACTAATGTTTTCAGTGGTTGCATTTCATTCCAGGATAGAAAAAACATATATATTATGAACCAAGCCTCTTTTCCTTCATTTAAAAAAAATACCAAAGTAAATAGTCCAAGCACACACATACAGATGGATAGTCATATCAAAACATGGATCTCAAAACGAAAAGTTTCATGATGAAGGATTTGTATTTTTTTTGTTCTTTTGGATTCCTTGGTTACTATCATTCTACTAGGTAGAGATGATTGCTTGAAACAACTAAATAAATGAAAAATCAGTGACATACTCAGGATCAAGGTATCCAGGAGTTCCCACCACTACAGTGGATCATGACTGTTCGCCTCACTTAGAAAAGCTTTCGAAAGCCCAAAATCTGCAATCTTAGCTTCCAGAGTTTCACTCAAAAGGATATTTCCTGATTTCACATCTCTATGAACTAATGGAGGTATGCATCCTTTTTGCAAATACTCTAGCCCTGCAATGCAATTTAATAGATGAGCCAAGATGGTCTCGGATGAATGGTCTGGGCAGGCAAGGGTATATTGATACTTGATAGTTCACATTATTCCAAACCTTGTGCAGAATCAATTGCAATATGAAGACGTTGTCTCCAGCTTAAAGCTCTACCATTTTTTGCCCTGCCTGCATCATGTCAAATTAACAAGCAATCATTCTCTCTTTGGTACTCTCAGTTGCATTCAACTTGCATAAAATTATAATTCAATTTTATAATTAAAAATTTACTTATACACAACAACAATCAAATAAGAATACATATGTTAGATTCAGTTATCCATGTCTTTGACTGGAGAATATATCTTTAAATAGTTAGATCGTAAGCCAAATCTAATTCTTGTCACCTGATTATCATGTATGCCATAAAGCAAGTATATATTATGAAAGGATATTAGATAATGATATTCAATGTAGTTTCAAACCTTGCAGATGATCTTGTAGTGTTCCTTGAGACATAAACTCATAGACAAGCGCCAAATGATTTGCTTCGTTGCAGTAGCCAACCAAAGATACTAAATTCCGATGATGAACCCTAGTCAAGTGTTGGGCCTGAAAAAACATAATCAGTGATGTTTATGAACTAGAAACATCAAGATCCAAACTAAATCAAAGAAACAGAAGTGAATGGGGCAGTTAATATTCTGTAGGATCTGACTAATCATGGACAGGACATAATTGTTCAAGAATACTATTACTATATGTTTGAAAGAATACTAAAATTTCATCAACTCCTGAATTTTTTTTTGTAAAATATACGAGTTTATACATTCATTCCCCCTCCCTCTTTGGTTATGCAAAACCTCCCAATGGATTCACATTCAACAACCATCTCCAACCAATTAAATTTAGTCATCCACATATGTATAAGATTTATTTACCTCAGCAAGAAACTCTTTAGTTCCTTGTGATGATGATTGTGATAGCATTTTCACCGCAACTTGAGTACCGTCTTCCAAATGTCCATGGAAAACAAACCCAAATCCTCCTTTGCCTAGGATCTTTTGAAAGTTATTAGTGATATTATGTAATTCCATGTATGTGAATTGGCGATTTTCAAACTGCAATGCATTATCTGTTTGCTTTGGGAAACCATTCTGTGAATCCACTGAGCTGCCTTTTCTCAAACCTTCCAAGTTTCAAATAAAGAACAAGATTTTCAAATGCATGTCAGAAAATGGATGATGGTCTACTATTACTGAACAACTGCAAGAGTTTGTCACAGAAATCTCACCTTGTGTTTTCCTCACCCTCCAAACTATGGCTATCACTGCAAGAAATATTAACACTGTAACTAGACAAAGAATCACGATCACCGGTGTTGATATTTTCTTCTTTTTTGGTGCAGGCATCACATTGCACGATGTACCATTGTTACAAATTAGATGTGGATTCCCGTCCAGTCTGCATGAGATTATAACTTCATGGTTAAAGATATGTATGAAGTTATGAAGAATTCTCCAACCAAAAAAGGAAAGAAGCAACCGAGTTCAAGAACAAATTGAACAAACTTTAATACTAAATTATTACCCTAAGTTTAAACACCTAAACTCCTAATATTCTTGACTCCATGCCTAGATCTCTTTAATGATCAAGTGAGTCCTATCATATTATGAATACAACAACAACAACAACCAAGTCTTATCCCACTAGGTGGGATAGACTATATAGATCCTTCTATGTCATTGAACTTTATCCCTTACTATATCATCATTTATATTTAAATAAATTTTATCTTATTTTATTATTGTTGACCAAGTCTTTTTTGTCTTCCTCTTCCTCGTTTGATGTGTACATTGTCATAGTTTCACATCACTTAACTGGAGCATCTATTAGTTATCTACGTATATATTCATATCATCTTAAACGTATCTACCTGAGTTTCCCCTTAATATATGCAACTCCAACATTTTCTCTAATATTTCATTTTTTATCTTGTTCATCCTTGTATGTCTGCACATTCACCTTAACATCTTCATCTCTGGAACTTTCATCTTTTGCTCATGTGCTCAAGTCATAGCCCAACATTCAACTCCATATAACATAGCATGTCTAACCATCGTTTTGTAAAACTT
The DNA here is from genome assembly GCF_044706935.1 of Curcuma longa. NCBI lineage: Eukaryota > Viridiplantae > Streptophyta > Magnoliopsida > Zingiberales > Zingiberaceae > Curcuma > Curcuma longa. The sequence continues at coordinate 4,293,522 of NC_133866.1, forward strand.
TCCTTTAAGTCTTAGAAGTTCTTTACGATCACAAAGAACACCTGACGCTCTCCTCTATTTCAATCATCTCGCTTGTATTCATGGAGATATAACGATTCTAGTCAAGACGTTACAGTCGGACTCTATAACGCATTCCTTATGGGGAATATCCTAGCATTAGCATAATAGTTTGATGGATCTATTCATTGAATATTTTCCTGTAAGTCCAAGTTGGCTAGCAACATAACGCACAATCCTCGCCTTTTTCAACCAAGTTTGGGACCGGCTTTGGCGGGATTCCCTATCATATTATGAATCATTAAAGAAAAATGGAAGAACCTAAACTTAAATGTAACACAAACCTTAAGGTAAGTGATCCATTTTGTGACATTTCAAGGAGGTTCGAAGGAACCGATCCATTTAACTGGTTGTCTGTCAAATCACTGCAAGCAATCATGAAATGTTAAACCATTATAGAACTTTTCAATAAAGTGAAAAAAGGATTAAGAACTATGCTTACAGTAGTTTGAGAGAACTTAAGTTTGCTAGAACATCAGGTATTGGCCCTGTTAAATTGTTGTATGACAAGTCCCTGAAAAAAAAAGAGTGATTAAAGAATAATTGTTAGCTGATAATTCCTTCCTTTGTACAAGGCTCTAAAATGTTGCATGGTTTCACAACAAATGCTTGCATGGCCTGGAATTGATCCCAACTAATGGTTTCAATGAATACCGAAAGGAAAAAAGGAAAAAAAAAATAGCAAGCAATGATTAGCCTTACAAGTATTGAAGTGCACTAAGACTAGCAAAAGATTTGGTTATTTCCCCAGTCAGCCCACTTGATGACAGGCTCCTGCAGAACAATAGTGACTGATAAGAATATTATAGAATTTTCAAACGGTCGGTCTTGGTATTTCATGATTAATAGTTTGAGTTAGATGAACTTGTAGAACTCACAAAGTAGTGACTCTTGGAGAATCTGACAAGCTATAATTACAATTTAGTCCATCCCAAACAAAATCACGAGGGGAACATGGATCTCCAATCCAATTCCTTTGGATCCGATACCGCTCCTTGATCGCTGTCATGGCTTCAACTGTAAAAAAAGAGAAAAATAATCAACAATGTAAGCTAATTAATGACATTGTTTAGAAGAAAAAATAGAAAACAAACACCACTGGCATGTGACCAGACTAAGTGTCTTGGCAGTAGCACACCCCAAAGCAAATACCAAACAAATAATCAGCATTAAAATTCCCAACAAAACCATATCAGTAGAGTCCATTGAAATGAAGATCAATCTGCTTAATATCATATATACCTTCCAATCCCAACACTCGTTTCAATCTATGGTCTTCGAGCTAATGTTTTTCCTCTTTATGCAACACCAATTATCATAATTAAGTTTTTTTCTGGCAGACATATCAAAATTAGGAAAATTTGAACAATTTAAAATAAAGGTTTGAGCTTTTCGTGAGCTAATGTGCACTGCTGTGAAGGTGAGAATTTGGGTTGGAACTTCTTTTTCCGTGCCCACTCTGACTTAGCCCTTTCAGGAACATTCCATCGAGCAATTGATAGGCAAGATATTCCTCCCTGTTACACGGAACAGAAAGCAGTGGGAAAAAAAAGGGCGAAGGAACGAAAGCGGCTACATACCATCTCCAGCATCCGAGGGCACGGAGGTGTTGCTCATGGTCAAGTAGAGTTCGAAGGCATTGAGGATGGGCGGGAGAGTGGAGTTTCTGAGAGCCTCGAGGGAGAAGTTATAGTAGGGGGACGAAGGGAGGGGCACGAGGCTGTAGACGGAGGCCGAGTAGAGGTAAGGGGGAGTCATTATATCCCCCTGCCACCGGATTCCATTCACGTAGATGTTGAACTGCCGCGATTGATTGGTACCGGAGAGGTCTAGGATCTCGGATATGTGGAGGATGAGGAAGAACTGGTTGACATAGCTGGGGACGGCATTCCATGAGATGACGAGGCTGGAGGAGTTGATGGGGGTGACGGCGGTCTGCATGACGACGGAGGGAACTTCGAAGAAATCCTGGGAGAAGTTCTGGACGGTGGAGTTGGTGGAGACGTCGTTCCAGTTCCACTCCGAGGAGTTCACAGGAACCACATCCGATCGAACGGGTCGTCCGGGTAGCTGGACAAGGAAGCGCGAAGCACATTTTACCAGTTTAGTCCAAAAATAATAAAGAAATTACTTAAAAGAAATTTTATAATTATAAAATTATACTCGAAATATTTGTAAAACTAAATATTTATAGAAATTTCACATTAATTTCTATCCTATATACGTGTTGTTATTTATATGGGTAAAAAAACGCCTTTTATTACTATCTTCATTTTAAAAAAAATAAAATAAAAAATTATAATATTTTTGTCATTCTAAAAATGTTGGACTACCCTTGTGACAAATAGTGTGAAAGTAAATACTTACAAAAATCCCTTGTTTTTAAATTATAAAAATCGTGTATTTATAAAAAAATTACGAAGTTAAAATGCCTTCAAAAATATTATAGGATCATAATTGTTATAATAATTTATTTTGAATTGATTTTAATTAAATTTAAATAAGTTTAATAAAATTGGAAAAAGTATTTTAATAAATATATTTTATAAATAATTCTTTGATTAAATTGCATTATTTATTTTAGCACGTATATATAGTAACTACTATCCTAATAATGTTGAAATAAAAAATATTTTTAAAGTGTTATTTTAATGTTTAAATAAATTTTTGATTAAAGGTTATATTAGCTGAGTATCAAAAAAAATATTCTATATAATTTTTTAAAACTATACTAGTTATGTTATATTAGAGAGGGTGAAAATCAACATAAAGGCTTTTAGTGAAATTAGCTAATATTTTTTATAAAAAAATGATAAATCCTAGTCAGTCTCATGGACTCAATCCCTGAGGGTGGCCGACTCGGTCCCACAGAAGTTTCCCACCGACCACCAGGATACGGCGGCCAATCCAGATGTCTAGCATCCTTTGATTGCGTTCCCCATTTGGAAGAAAATTCTTACAAATACATCGTAGATGGGGATCGAACCGCGGGTCCCTAGGTCACAACCCTGATACCCTACCGTTGCTAATATTTTTTATAAGATTTAGCCAAAACATTAACTTTAATGATATTATAATTTTAATCATTAAACTTCTCAGTGAGATTAAACTCTATGTGACTTTTGATCATGATAAAAATGATAAATCTCAGTAAGTCTCATGGACCCAATCCCTGAGGGTGGCCGATCCGGTTCCACGGAAGTTTCCCACCGACCACCAGGGTAAATTGGGAAGCGCATACGATGGCCAACCCAGATGCCCAGCATCCTTTATTGTGTTCCCCATTTAGAGAAAAATTCTGACTTTTGATCCTGATAGATATTATTTAAGATGTGTAATGTGATTTTCAATAATAATAATAATAATAATAATAATAATAATAATAATAATAATAATAATAATAATAATAATAATAATGACCTGATGAAGCCAGACTGCACTCCCAAATTCCACCGGGCGGCAGCCACCAAACTTTGCCTCTCGTTCGCCATCGGATAAAGACTGTCCTTCAGTGGTCGCAAGTCGATCCCGGAGATGAACGGCGTCCCTCTCTCGGTGTTCACCAGGCACACCGATAAGAACCTAAAAGAAAGAGATCACATTTGATGATTAATTGTTCTTTCAATAGTTCCTTGATTTTACCTACTGAATTATACCCGGCGGTGGCCACTGTGATGGTCTCCCTCCGAATGAGTGACTCCGCGTCCATCACGTCAACCCTCGCCCAATAGTTGACGCCGAGGTGGAGGTCGAAGGTCAGCGGCTGACCGCTGAGCCGGCCATCGTAGTTGCCGTAAAAGAACCATGCTCGGAGGAGGTACTTGGATCCCTGCACCACCGCCGGCGATCGGATGGTGTAGCAGTTGCGGGTGCCGTTGGGGAAGGAGCGGAGAGTGCCAAGCCCAGGGATACTTAATTCGCCTACGTAGGAGATGGAGGTGTTGTGGTTGACGCCGGTGCCGATGAAGCCAGCGTCGGAGACGTAGGAGATATTGGTGAGGGGGTCGACGTAGGACGAACCGTGCTCGATCCCGCAGTCGATGGAGAGGAAGCCGAGGGCATCGGTGGACTGAGAGCGAGCTCTGGCGAAGACCATGGCGAAGGCGAGGAGGATCGACCACCAAAATCTAGAATCCATCTTCTTCTTCTTCCGGTATGCAATCGCCATGGCAGAAAAGAGCACTGTTTTTATAGAATGTAGAACAAGTTTCATTTCACTCCCCCCATTGTTTTAAATTCAGTGGAATATCAATTGTACGTCCTGTTGAAAATATAGAAATGACAATGGGCGAATTAAAAAACTTCCTTTGATCTCATTTCTACTTCAAACACGACACACAGTTTTTAACGTATCAAAGCACGCCAGGCACAAAATAAGCGGATCGGCTGAAGTTACAGTTGTTCAAGCTGTTCCTTTGCAGACTGCAAATCTCGTGAACGACCGGCCATGGACTCAACGATGGACCTTGACCCTTACGAGTGGACCACGTGGCTCCGCTGGTAAAAGATAAATTGGAAAATAAAAATGAAAATTTTTGAATCACGTAAAATATCCGTATTATCTTTTTATTTATTATTCTTAAATATCTTCCTTATTTCTAAGATTTATTTTATTTAAATATATCCTTATAATGCAAATTTTGTAAAAATAACATTTTTCATAAAATATCTTATCCTACTTTTCAAAATACTTTTTAATTAAGTCAAAAAAGGTTTTTATTTCATCAAAGAATTTCATAAAAAATCATTAATGATCTTTTAAATAATTAATTTTGAAATTTAATAAAAAAAATTAAAAATACAGAAGAAGATTAATAAAAAATTATAAAAATAAAAATTATTTTTAAGTATGATAATTGGAAGAATGTAGCTAATTGGTAAAAAATGAAACAAACAAAGTGATGATCAGGAATTATTATTATTATTTTATTTTTTTCCTCATATAATTAGCTATATATTAAAAACAGATAGAAAACTTTTTTTTTTTGAAAGGCAAGGGCTGTGGAATAATAGAGCCGGAATACAAAAAATATAATAGATAGAAAAATATATAAAATACAAAAAAAAAATATATCATGAAAAGAACACGTTCCAAATCTTCAAAGTCTGCTGCAGCTGCACCGGCCGTTCCTGCATGCCCCTCCCCCAATCCAAACAAAAAAAAAATTCTAGAACAATCAATCATAGAACAACCGATCAAAATCTCCATACGGAGTTTAACCTAAAGGAGCAGTCATACGGCCACCCCAGGGATTGGCTGGGATTTATCCTCCAGTTTTTTTTTTTTAAAGGAGCAGTCATACATTATGTCGGACGTTGTTCTTGCCAAAGTTATATACGTCTTTAGTGAAATTTAAGATAGATAAAACAAATAAAACAAAGCATTGATGAGGATTGCCTAAACTGAACATTATTGCCAAGGATTGAGGAACTTGTATCTTAACACAAGGAGCAAGAAAATAGGGATTTTTTTATTCTGTAACAAAGAGATGACATTGTGAAAATACAAGATGCTTGTTCCAAGATGAAATGGAAGAAGAACATACAATAGCTTTTGCCAAATACTATTTTCCTTCACACAAGTAATAACATGTAAAAAGCTACACAAGAATGAAATTACAACCATTATGACAGTTTTAGGAGGGAAGAATCGAGCATACCCTTGTTTATCTTGCCCTTGGTCCGGAAATCTCAATCATTCTAAAAACTCCTATCTCGGGAGCATTGTTCAAGCTCACATCGTCTACTTCTGAGTGTAGATTCTCACTATTTGTGATTGTGTTCGCAGTGTTATAATGAGAGTTCTCTAATTCTAAGCTCTCTTTTAATTGCATTACAACTTCTGTCATGGTTGGTCGTTGTTGGGACCTTTGTGCCGTGCATTTCAATGTGATATCAACACACTTCCAGACACTGTTTATGTCATACTCCCCTTCCAGCTTGGGATCTACAACATCTTCAATGTATCCTCTGGCAAGCCTTTGGAGCACCCATTGGGTTAGGTGTACATTTTCTGTACCTGGAACTATTGGAGGTAGCCCAGTGATCAATTCCAACAGAACCACTCCATAGCTGTACACATCACTTTTATGGCTGAGCTGAAAGCTAATGTAATACCTACCAAGCGATATAGCAGATTTTCAATCATAAAATTTGCACAAAAATAAACACAGTATGAAAGCTTAATGACACATTAGTTGAAGTTGATTGTCTCATTGTTAGTCATTATAGAGAGGGAGAATCACTAGTCCAGAAGATTAGTTGTCGAAACATGGTTGGATATGGCCTGAGATTTTCACAATGTGCATATGCTTGTTGTTATTGGACAAAATGGATTTACAGTCTAAAACATGCAAGATATATGATTTAAACTTAGAGTGATGATCCAAGTACCACTTGCTACTGCCCTATAAATCTTAAAACTCATGATTCCTCTTAATTCAACTTGATGTATTTTCTATTAATCTATTTCTTCAAATTTGTTTGCCTACTTATTGCTACAACTACTAATGTTTTCAATGGTTGCATTTCATTCCAGGATAGAAAAAACATATATATTATGAACCAAGCCTCCTTTCCTTCATTTAAAAATACCAATGTAAATAATCCAAGCACACAAAGAGAGGGATAGTTATATTAAAACATGGATCTCAAAACAAGAAGTTCCATGATGATGGATTTGTATTTTTTTTTCTTTTGGATTCCTTGGTTACTATCATTCTACTAGGAAGAGACGATTGCTTGAAACAACTAAATAAATGAAAAATTAGTGACGTACTCAGGATCAAGGTATCCAGGAGTTCCCACCACTACAGTGGATACATGACTGTTCGCCTCACTTAGAAAAGCTTTCGAAAGCCCAAAATCTGTTATCTTAGCTTCCAGAGTTTCACTCAAAAGGATATTTCCTGACTTCACATCTCTATGAACTAATGGTGGTTTGCATCCTTTTTGCAAATACTCTAGTCCTGCAATGCAATTTAATAAATGAACAAAGATGGACTCAGATGAAAGGTCTGGAAATTAGGCAAGGAGATATTGATACTTGACAGTTCACATTATTCCAAACCTTGTGCAGCGTCAATTGCAATATGAAGACGTTGTCTCCATCTTAAAGTTCTAGCATTGTTTTCCCTGCCTGCATCATGTCAAATTAACAACTCATCAACATTCAGCAAGGAAAAGCAATAAGTTAAATGAAGTAAAGATTGCTTGGTATAGGTAATTGCACTGTTACTCTGTTGGTCAGTAGTGCTTGAAAAATATTGTAAGATATGTTTATAAAAGGACATCATCATTCTCCCTTTGGTACTCTCAGTTGCATTCAACTTGCATAAAACTATAATTCAATTTTATAATTAAAAATTTACTTGTACACAACAGCAAGCAAATAAGAATACACATGTTTAGATTCAGTTAACCATGTGTTTGACAGGAGAATATATCTTTAAATAATTAGATCGTAAGCTGAATCTAATTCTTGTCACTTGATTGTCATGCATGCTATAAAGCAAGAGATATTATGAAAGGAACCAGCTATTAGATAATGCTATTCAATGTAGTTCCAAACCTCGCAGATGATCTTGTAGTGTTCCTTGAGGCATAAACTCATAGATAAGTGCCAAATGATTTACTTCATTGCAGTAGCCGACCAAAGAAACTAAATTCCGATGATGAGCCCTAGTCAAGTGTTGGACCTGAAAAAACATAAGCAATGATGTTTACGAACTAGAAACATCCAAATCCAAACTAAATCAAAGAAACAGAAGTGAATGGGGTTGTTAATATTCTGTAGGATCTGACTAGTTCAAGAATACTATTACTACATGTTTGAAACAATAATAAAATTTCATCAGCTCCAGATTTTTTTTTTTGTAAAATATATGAGTTTATACATTCATTCCCCCTCCCCATCTTTGGTTATGCAAAGTCTCCCAATGGATTCACATTCAACAACCATCTCCAACCAATTAAATTCAGCCATCCGCATATGTATAAGATTTATTTACCTCAGCAAGAAACTCTTTAGTTCCTTGTGATGATGATTGTGATAGCATTTTGACTGCAACTTGAGTACCGTCTTCCAAATGTCCATGGAAAACAGACCCAAATCCTCCTTTGCCTAGGATCTTTTGAAAGTTATTAGTGATGTTCTGTAATTCCATGTATGTGAATTGGCGATTTTCAAGCTGCAATGCATTATCTGTTTGCTTTGGGAAACCATTCTGTGGATCCACTGAGTTGTCTTTTCTCAAACCTTCCAAGTTGAAATAAAGAATAAAATTGTTAAATGTATGTCAGAAAATGGATGATGGTATACTATTACTGAACAACTGCAAGAGTTTGTCACAGAAATCTCACATTGTGTTTTCCTCAACCTCCAAACTACAACTATGACTGCAAGAAGTATTAACACTGGAACTATACAAAGAATCACGATAACCAGTGTTGATATTTTCTTCTTTTTTGGTGCAGGCATCACATTGCACGATGTACCATTGTGACAAAGATATGGATTCCCACCCAGTCTGCATGAGATTATAACTTGCTTGATGGTTAAACATATGTATGAAGTTATGAAGAATTCTCCAACCAAAAAGGAAAGAAGCAGCAGAGTTCAAGAACAAATTGAACAAATTTTAATGCCAAATTATTACAATAAGTTTAAACAGTTAAACTCCTAACATTTCCTGATTCCATTCCTAGATCTCTTTAATGATCATGCGAGCCCTTTCATATTATGAATCATTAAAGAAAAATGGAAGGACCTAAACTTAAAAGTAACACAAACCTTAAGGTAAGTAACCCATTTTGTGCCATTTCAAGGAGGTTCGGAGGAACTGACCCATTTAATTGGTTGCCTGTCAAATCACTGCAAGCAATCATGAAATGTTAAACCATTATCTACCTTTTCAATAAAGTGAAAAAAGGATTAAGAACTATGCTTACAGTAGTTGGAGAGAACTTAAGTTTGCTAGATCATCAGGTATTGGCCCTGTTAAATTGTTGTAAGACAAGTCCCTGAAAAAATGATTAAAGAACAATTGTTAGATAATAATTCCTCCTAAAATGTTGCATGGTTTCACAACAAATGCTTGCATGGCCTGGCATTGACCCAACAATCCAAGACTGTTAGTGACTGTTTGACTTTGCCATATTCAATGAATACTCAAAGGAAAAGGGAAAATAAATAGCAAGCAATGAGTAGCATTACAAGTATTGAAGTGCACTAAGACTAGCAACAGATTTGGTTATTTCCCCAGTCAACCCACTTGATGACAGATTCCTGCAGAACAATAGGGACTAATAAGAATATTACAGAATTTCCAAATGGTTGGTCCCAGTATTTCATAATCAATAATTTGAGATAGATGAGCTTGTAGAACTCACAAAGCAGTGACTCTTGGAGAATTTGACAAGTTATAAGTACAATTTAGTCCATCCCAAACAAAAGCACTAGGGGAACATGGATCTCCCATCCAATTCCTCTGGATCCGATACCGTTCCTTGATCGCTGTCATGGCATCAACTGCAAAAAGAGAAAAATAATCAGCAATGTAAGCTAATGGCATTGCTTAGAAGAAAAAAAAATAGAAAACAAACACTACTGGCATGTGACCAGACAAAGTATCTTACCAATAACACACCCCAAAGCAAATACTAAACAAATAATCAGCACTAAAATTCCCAACACTCATTTAAAGATCAATCTGCTTAATATCATATGTACCTTCCAATCCCAACACTCGTTTCAATATATGGCTTTCTAGCTAATGTTTTTTCTCTTTATGCTGATTTGTTTTGGTCCTTTTCCAATACCAATTATCATAATTAAATTTTTTCTGGCAGACATCAAATTTAGGAAAATTTGAACAACTTAAAATAAAGGTTTGAGCTTTTCGTGAGCATCTAAAGCTACATTCTTCACGCTAATGTGAAGAGAGAAGTGCGGTAAAGCTTTTCGTGAGCATCTAAAGCTACATTCCTGTTACACTGCAACAGAGAGAAGTGCGGAAAAAAGGGCGAAAGAACGAAAGCGGCTACATACCATCTCCAGCATCCGAGGGCACGGAGCTGTTGCTCATCGTCACGTAGAGCTCGAAGGCATTGAGGATCGGCGGGAGAGTGGAGTTGCTGAGAGCCTCGAGGGAGACGTTATAGGTGGGGGACGAAGGGAAGGGCTCGAGGCTGTAAACGTAGTCCGAGTAGAGGTAAGGGGGGGTCATTATATCCCCCAGCCACTGGATTCCATTCACGTAGATGTTGAACTGCCGCGATTGATTGGTGCCGGAGAGATCAAAAATCTCGGATATGTGGAGGATGGGGAAGAACTGGTTGACGTAGCCGGGGAAGGGATCCCATGGGAAGACGAGGCTGGAGGAGTTGATGGGGGTGACGGCGGTCTGCATGATGACGGAGGGAACTTCGAACGCGTCTGGGGAGAAGTTTTCGACGGTGGAGTTGGTGGAGACGTCTCTCCACTGCACTCCGAGGAGCTCCATGGCGACCACACCCGATCGATCGGGTCGTCCGGATACCTAGACAAGGGACAAGGAGGCGCGAAGCACATTTTACCAGTTTAGTCCAAAAATAATAGACGAAATTACTTAAAAGAGATTTTGCAATTATAAAATTATATTCCATATATTTGTAAGACTAAATATTTATAGAAATTTCACATTAATTGCTATGCTTAGACGTGTAAAGGTGTATTTATATGGGTTAAAAAACGCCTTTTATTGCTATTTTCATTAAAAATAAATAAAATTTATAATATTTTTTATTCTAAAAATATTACAATTTGAGTAAAATTATATAAAATATTATTATATCAAAATATTATTTATTAACTTGATTAAAATTATATAAATTTGATTAAAATAATTTTAATTTAATTTAAATCCCTTCAAAAATATTATAGGATTATAATTGCTATAATAATTTATTTTGAAATGATTTTAATTAAATTAAATAATTTTAATAAAATTATAAAATTATATATAACATAATATGATAAATAAAAAATATACTAAAGTGTTGATTATCAAAAATAAATATATATTATATAATTTTTTAAAACTATACTAGTTATGTTATATATCAACCATAAAGGCTTTCTGGTGAAATTAGTTAATATTTTTTATAATATTTAACCATTAACTTTAATGATATTAATTTTAAACGTTAAATATTTCTTAGTAATATTAAACTCAATGACTTTTGGTCATGTAATGTGATTTATTAATATTTATTATTTATAATATATATATATATATATATATATATATATATATATATATATATATATATTTCAAAGTATTGAGAATAAAAGTACGATTTATATATGATATTTATAGATCTAGAAAAAAAATTTATGATAGAATATTGAGATAAATTATATAAAGAATTATAGAAAAAAAATATGGTATATATATAATGTATATTAAACTAATTAGGATTTAGGTCATGAGGATATAAAGATAAAAGTGAACACTTCAAGTGGATTAATTAATCTTTTTATATTAATCATGGACAAATATTTCTCATAAAAATAGAGTTATATTAAAGATTGCTAAGTTCCTATTTTTTTATATTAATTTTGATGAAAAATGCTAAAAGTAAAAAATTTTATACTTAATAAGGTAAAAACAAAATATATTAAATTTAAATTTAGTAATATTAGACATAATGAAATAATTGTTAAGATATAAAATGATAAATTACCTGAGAGTTTTAAATATTTAGGATTATTTTTGTAAAAAAATAGAGTGATTAAGATATCTTTCATAGAATACAAGTGAGATAATTGAAATAGAGGTGAACGCTTGGTGTTCTGTGTGACCATAAAATATCTCTAAATTAAAAAACAAAACGTTTTACAAAAAGATGATATTAAATGTTGAATTATGACTCTAACACATGAACAGATAAAATTATAGAAATAAAGATATTAAGGTGGATGTGCAAATATATATATAAGGATGGACATGATAAAAAATAAAACCGTTAGAAAAAAAATTATAATTATATTTATTGAGTGAAAACTTTATGAGATATATTTAAAATATACGAACATATAATTAGATGACGGATAAATACTATAGTTAAATGATTAAAACTATGATAAATATACTTAAATGCAAAAGAGAATGATAAAAAAACTTAGTTAATAATAATAAAATAAAATATATTTAAATATAAATGATGATATAACAAAAGATAAAATAAAATATATATTTAAATATAAATATTGATATAATAGGGTATATAATACAATCATATAGAAAAATATATATAATTGATTATTTATATATATATATATATATATTTAATGGGATATTTGATTGTTATATATAATAATAATAATAATAATAATAATAAAACCTGATGGAGCCAGACTGCACTCCCAAGTTCCACCGGTTGTACAGCACCAAACTTCGCAACTCGTTCGCCGCGGGGTAGAGATCGTCCTTCAACGGCCGCAAATCGATCCCGGAGATGAACGGCGTCCCTGTCTCGGTGTTCACTAGGCACACCGAAAAGTACCTAAAAGAAAGAGATCATATTTTATGATTGTTAATTCAATAGTTCTCTGGTTTTACCAATTGAACTATACCCGGCGGTGGCCACTGCGATGGTATCTGTCCAGTAAAATGAGTCGGCGTCGGTCACGTCCATCCTATCCCAGTAGTTGACGCCGAGGTGGAGGTCGAAGGACAACGGTTGGCCGCCTGAGCCTGTCGTAGTTGCCGTAGAGGAACCACGCCCGGAGGAGGTACTTGGACCCCTGCGCCACCGCCGGCGACCTGATGGTGTAGCAGTTGCGGGTGCCGTTGGGGAAGGCGCGGAGAGTGCGGAGATGTGGGGCCAACCGTCACCCATGTAAGCGGCGGAGATGTTGTGGTTGATGCCGGTGTCGATGAAGCCGGCGTCAGAGACGTAGGAGATGTTGGTGAGGGGGTCGACGTAGGACGAACCGGGCTCGATGCCGCAGTCGATGGAGAGGAAGCCGAGGGCGTCGGTGGACTGAGAGCGAGCTCCGGCGGAGGCCATGGCCAAGGCGAGGAGGAACGACCACCAAAATCTGGAATCCATCTTCTTCTCCCGGACTCCGGTATGCGATCGCCATGGCAGAGCACAGCATCGTTTATATAGAATCTTGAACAATTTTCATTTCACCTCCCATTGTTTCTAATGTTACAAATGAGTCCTTCCAACACGAGTGGTGGAGCTAACATTTACTTTTAGAAAGATCGAGGACTTTGCAAAAATTAAAAATAGAAGTGGCAAAAATTATATTTTTCTCACACACAAGGAATACCCTGTTGAAAATATAGAAATTACAGTGGGCGAATTAAAAAACTCTCGTTTGATCTCATTCTCTACTCCAAACACGACACAAAGTTTCCCACGCATCAACGCACGCTCCGTACCTACATACCGACGTTTCAGTCGTGCAAGCTGTTTCTTAGTAGACTGCAAATCTCCTCTAGCACCAGAGCTGACGTGGACTCAACGATGGCGAGATCGTGTCTGGGTCGGTCATCCTTTGATTTAATCAAACCTACCCTTTGATTTCTCTTATTCACAAAATAAATAAATAAATAAATTCACCGTGGTCCCACACGATCGACTTCATGATAAATTATAATTAATCACTACAGAAAAGGCATTAGATCGGTACCTTTTAATTTCTCTTCTTTAGTAAAAAGGTAAAATCATTATCGTCCTAACAGATCTATGAATTTTTAAATCATAGATCGGATGGCTAAAATTAATCCGCATAAATTATATACCTAATACCAATTATTAAAAAAAAAAGTCATACGTTAAGTCCTCCGAGAGCAAGTCAACGATTAAAAAAAAAGAAAATAAAATAATTTTCAAAAGAAAAGTCCTACTTTGAGTCAATAAATGGAAAGATAAAAATAATGTTTTAAAAAAATCAGATAAAATATATATCTGTATTATTTTTTATTTATTATTCTTGAAAGTAACATTTTCATAAAATATCTTATCACATTCTTCAAAACACATTTTTAATTAAGCCATTTATTTTGTCCAAAAGGTTGAATCTGCTACCCTAACGATTTTATATGGTCGATCTCATAACCATCTATGAGGAGGTAAATCGAGAAGTTACAGTTGATTACGACGAATGAGGATATTACTATAAGAAGCCACTTATCATACTATTATTCCATCCAAGGGAGGAGCCACACTTAAGATTACCCGGGTTGTGGCCCGGGTGGTCTGACGACGACGAGGAGAAAAAAAATTTAGATTTAGAGGGGAGAGAAAAAAAAATGTAAAAGTTAGCTTAGATATATTATCGACGTAGTCTAAAAGTTTGAATCAGCCCGGATAAATCAGCCGGGCTGACTCCGCCATTGATTCCATCGAAGAATTTCATCTAGAAATTCGAATGATCTTAGATATCAAACTATCATACTATTATTCCATGCATCTTTGACTTGTCAAATAATACGTCTAAATTCTCATCCTTACGAGTGGAGCTCAAGGCTCCTACTAGTAAAAGATTTCTAGAAAAGAGAAAATAGAATAAATTTTGAGAGAAGACTCATCGAATGAGTCTATGAATTATTGGAAAATAAAAATGAAAGATTTTGAGCCATGTAAAATATCTGTATTATTTTTTAATTAAGTCATTTATCAGTCATCGAAGAATTTCATCAAGAAATTTCATACAAAAATCATTAATATCCTAAAAAGCTTAATTTTTTGTTTTTAAAAATACATCATTAAACCCACGAAGATCCATTAAATTTATCCTTTTTTATTTCGGAGCTTTAATAAAAAATTTAAAAAATAAAAGAAGGTTAATAAAAAATTATTAAATTAAAAAAATATTTTTAAGTATGATAATTAGAATTAATTAATTGAAAAAAATGAAACAAATAAAGTGGTATGCTTTAACTAAATCAGCACCAAATTAATTATTTTTAATTTTTAATTTATTTTATTTTTTATGATATAATTAACTATTAAAAAATATAGAAAATTTTATTTGAAAGAGGATGACTGAGTTAGGTGAAATGGTCAAGTCAGAATATTAAAAAAATAGAATAGATACAAAAATATAAATACAAAAATATCAATCAAGAAGGGTCATGGAAAGAATAAGTTTCGAATCATACAAAATCACGATCAATTCATTTTTCAAAGTTGTTGCAGTTACATCATAAAAATGAAAAATCACAAATCAACTTTTCGGAGAGACATAATCGATATATTGATCTCCGTAACTACACCGCCGACGGAGTTTAAAGAGCATGCATGAGTCATATATTCCATCAAAAGTCATTCTTGCCAAGGTTGTATATCTTTTTTTTTCAACCTACTCAAGTTCAAACTATTCAAACTCCTTAGAGGTTCTAATCAAGAAGCACGAAGATCACCAAAACACTTAGTTTCTCTTCGAAAAATAATCTCTTTGATAGGGAAATGCATTACATTTTTACTTAAACCCTTAGGTCCTTGGACATATCTCACGTTAGCTCTAAGATGTTGGTCTCTAACTAACTAGATGCTTGAGCTTGAGAAGCCTTGGATTTAAAAGGCTTGTAGAACTCACTAGGATAAACCATATTATTAAATCAGACGAAATAGTATACAAATATCACCTAACCATACAAGTCCTCCATTTTTTTTTACTTTTATTAAAGTTCTTTTAATTTTATAATTTTTATTAATCTTCTTTTATATTTATTATTTTATTATTAAAGTTCCAAAATTAAAAAAATAGATAAATTTAATAGATTATCATAAATTTAAATATGTAAATTTTATAAATCACTTAAGATTTTTAGAGCCATCGCTTTTGTATCTTTGAAATTCCTTGATAAAATATTTATATTTTTTTTCTTAATCGGTTTTGGTACGATTTAATTTGATTCAAACTTTCGAACTAGGTAAAATACCTGTTTTAATTTTCTTTTATTTATTATTCTTAGACATATTTCAGGATTTGTCTTATTTAAATATCCTTATAATGCAAATTTTGTAAAAGTAAGATTTTTTATAAAATATCTTAAAACATTTTCGAAACATTTTTTAATTAAGTAATTTATCAGTTTTTTAGAGAAACATTTCTTGTAGTGTTTCAAAGATTTCTAAACCACTCTAATTTAACTACATTTCCATAAAACTAAAAAATATATTTTTCTTTACTGCGTTAATTTAATCACTCTATCAAAGTAAACTTGCAACAATTTTTTAAAATCTATCTGGAAATTGCTAGTAGCTAAAAAACAAAGAGTAAACAGATTAGTTGATGATAAAGTTGAAGTCCACCCTCTTTATTTAAATCCTATAGGATTTACCAGTGTTTTTAAAACCGGATCAGACTGAAAATATTTTTTCTGATCAGCTCGACTGCAGAAATCAGAAGTCTCAATTTCAGAATTTGAATGATCTTAGATATCAAATATGCTAAAACATTAATGTATTGATGAGGATCGGCTAGCTACACTGAATATTATTGCCAAGTAGGCCCGACCTCGGGCTAGGTCAGACTTGGACCTGGCCCGGACTCGTAACCGAGTTAATGGGCTAGGTACCCGTTGACCTAGTTCGTGGGTCATAACCATGTGTCAGGTCGGTTATAGTTTCGGCTCATTAAAAATCGTCGAACCTACGGTTCAATGTTTTTTTGATCGATCGAACCACCACTGACAGTTTGGACCATTGGAACTCTAGTCGTTAGGGGATTTTTTTTATGGTTGAGATCATTTGATCATTTTTTTTATCAATGACTACAATTTAGTGTTCATTACTCTCCAAACTCATTTCATTATTTCCACGTACATTTTATTTCTACTCTCATTCTCAATTCCGTAATTTTTACACGCTTTCGACTCTAGTTTTATAAGTTTTTGACTTCCACTTCCGAGTTCCGACTACAATAGAAGGAAGCAGAAGAGCTTTATTATCTCGGAGGGATAAAGAAATAGTGAACCCGGATGAGGAGCCCAACCTCAACATTCAATCCACCTATGATAAAATCGATCGAGTAACTCTCGACATCTGAAACATAAAAAAGTACCGATGCAATTACTTCTAAAGTTTGGAAAGTTCCTACTTTAAAATTTACTATTTTTATTAAACATTTTGAGAAGATCATCCTTTCGTCGGAAGAATTACATGCAAAATATAAACACTGTAATGCTTTCTATAAATTTCAAGCCAGCGGCAATATGAATAGTTGAAACGACATGTAGAAATCAAACATCCGTCAGAATATGGAATTGATAATTCTCAAACATAATTATCTAGATTTTTTACTAATAAAAAGTTTGATTCTAATTTATTTTTATCCAGAATATGAAAATCGATAATTCTCAAACACAATTATCCAAAATACGAAATTTGGAATCGATAATTCTCAAATATAATTATCCAGAATTTGAATGATCTTAGATATCAAATATGCTAAAAACATTAATGTATTGATGAGGATGGCTACACTGAACAGTGTTGTATCTTAAAATAAGGAGCAAGAAAATAGGGAATTTTTTCAGTAACAAAGAGATTATACTGTGAAAATCAAGATGCTTATTCCAAGGTGAAATGGAAGAACAATAACAGAGAGAAGTGTTGAAGGTGGGAACTTCTTTCAGGAACATTCTATCGAGCAATTGATAGGCAAGAGATTTCTTCTCCCTGTTCCACTGCGACAGAGAGAAGTGAAAAACAGAAAAAGGGCGAAGGAATAACGAAAGCGGCTACATACCGTCTCCAGCATCCTAGGGCACGGAGGTGTTACTCATGGTCACGTAGAGCTCCAAGGCATTGAGGATGGGCGGGAGAGTGGAGTTGCTGAGAGCCTCGAGGGAGATGTTATAGGTGGGGGACGAAACGATCTTTGAAAAAATTGAGGGGCACGAGGCTGTAGACGGCGTCCGAGTAGAGGTAATGTACAGGAACCAGCCACCGGATTCCATTCACGTAGATGTTGAACTGCCGCGATTGATTGGTGCCGGAGAGATAAAAAATCTCGGATATGTGGAGGATGGGGAAGAACTGGTTGACGTAGCCGGCGAAGGGATCCCATGGGATGACGAGGCTGAAGGAGTTGATGGGGGTGGCGGCGGTCTGCATGCATGACGACGGAGGGAACTTCGAACAAGTCCGGGGAGAAGTTTTGGACGGTGGAGTTGGTGGAGACGTCGTTCCAGTTCCAGTTCGACGGCGAGGAGCTCCATGGCGACCACACCCGATCGATCGGGTCGGCCGGATACCTAGACAAGGAAGCGCGATGCACATTTTACCAGTTTAGTCCAAAAATAATAAAGAAATTACTTAAATACAGATTTTATAATTATAAATTATAAAATTATACTCGATATATTTGTAAGACTAAAAATTTATAGAAATTTCACATTAATTAATATCTATGCTTACACGTTTTGTTAAACGTGTATTTATGTGGGTAAAATTTAAAAAATGCCTTTTATTATTGATGATGTCTTTTTATTTGTTTGGATTCCTCCTCTCCAACAAGCTGGATTGTCTCCTAAAGATTCGAGATTCTATGACTTGAAGAAGTAAAATAGGTTAGAGGTTGGTCGGCTCTACTAGGATGGCTACTCCAACGTTCAAGTTCGTCACTAGTGAAAGAGATTTAAGCAAAGCTAGAAGAAGAATAGATTGGAAATGAGAAAAGTTTCGTGAGAAAGAGTTACCTCCACACGCAAGAAAAAAATCATACTTGTGACCTAGTCATCCTCATGAAGGTTAGTAAGGTAACTAGATTCGAAATCCGTTAAAGGTCTCTTCATTTATAGAATGTCGTGTATTCATTGGAAGGAGGACTAGGAGATCATATCCGACAACCATTAGATATTTCTCTACTCATGATGTGTCATGTGTCCATCAACCTGTGACTTCGGGAACTAGGTCTAATCACCATTAAATGGATTTTCCACGTCGATTGCCCGGAGCCAAGGCTGAGTACCCAATTGCATTAATGTTCAGAAATGTCAATCTCTGAGCAAGAAACCGTGATGCTTGAGAAGCCAACATGTGAGTATTGAGTCAGGGTGCTTGAGGATTGAGTATTTGAGCAGTGAATCCAGATGCTCAAGAAATCAACATCTGAGTATTGAGTCATGGTGCTCGTGGATTGAGTATCTTGAACATTGAATCCGGATGTTTGGGAAACTAATATATGGACATTGAGTCTAAGTGCTTGAGGAAATCGATATTTGAACACTAAGTCTAGGTGCTCAGGAAAATCGATATCAGAGTACTAAATTTGGGTGCTTAGTGAAATCAATATATGGACACTAAGTCTGCATGCTCGGAGAAATCGATATCTGAGCATTAAGTCCAGGTACTCAGGGAAATCAATATTTGAGCACTAGGTCTGGGTGCTCGGGGAAATGGATATATGGACACTGAGTTCGAGTACTCGAGGAAACTGATATTTGAACACTAAACTCGGATGCTCGAGGAAATTAATGTTTGAGCACTAAGTCCTAGTGCTAGAGAAAATCGATATCTAAGTACTAAATCCGAGTGCTTGGGAAAATCAATGTCTGAGCACTACGTTTAAGTGCTAGAAGAAATCAATATATGGACATCGAGTCCGGGTGCCTAGGGAAGTCAATGTCCACCACCAAGTCAAGGTGCTCGAGAAATAGCCCAAGTACTAACAATTATCATTTTGTCAAAAATAAAAAATTCAGAAAACAAGACTTATCCTATTTCTTTTAACTCAAATAATAAATTTAATTTATTTAAATTACTATTAAAAAAATACTATTTATTAACTCGATTAAAATTATATAAACTTGACTAAAGTAACTTTAACTTGGTCAAAAATCCCTTTAAAAATATTATAAGATCATAATTACTATAATAATTTTAAATTAATTTTAATTAAGTTAAAGATAAATTTAAATAATTTTTTATAAAAATGTATTTTAATAAATATTATTTATATGTAATAATTTTAATTAAATTAAATCAACTTATTTTAACATGCCACAATTAATATTAAAATAATATTAAAATCTTTTTCAAAAATAAAAAATTATAATATTTAACCAAAACATTATCTTTAATGATATTAATTTTAATCATTAAATCTTTCTCAATAAGATTAAACTCTTTGTGACTTTTGGTCATGTAATAAGATTTCAATATTTTTATTTTCAACATAATAATAATAATAATAATAATAATAATAATAATAATAATAATAATAATAATGGAGTTAGATTTCACTCCCAAGTTCCACCTGTTGTATAGCACCAAACTCCGCCACTCGTTCGCCGCCGGATAGAGACTGTCCTTCAGCGGTCGCAAGTCGATCCCGGAGATGAACGGCGTCCCTGTGCCAGTGTTCACCAGGCACACCAATAAGTACCTAAAAGAAAGAGATCTCATTTGATGATTATCCATTCAATAATTCCTTGGTTTTAATTTGTCTACTGAACTATATTTATCCGGCGGTGGCCACCGTGATGGTCTCCGTCCAGTAGAATGACTCCGTCGTGGTTACGTTCATCCTGTCCCAATAGTTGATGCCGAGGTGGAGATCGAAGGATTGCAGCTGGCCACTAAGTCCATCGTAGTTGCCGTAGAAGAACCACGTACGCCCGGAGGAGGTACTTGGACCCCGCTCCACCGCCGGCGACCCGATGGTGTAGCAGTTGCGGGTGTCGTTGGGGAAGGCGCCGAGGGTATGGAGCCCAAGGGTCTTGACGTCGTCGACGTAGGCGACGGAGATGTTGCGGTTGACGCCAGTGTCGATGAAGTCGGCGTCGGAGACGTAGGAGATGTTGCATGAGGGGGTCGACGTAGGACGAACCGGGCTCGAGGCCGAAGTCGATGGAGAGGAAGCCTAGGGCGTCCGTGGACTGAGAGAGAACTCCGGCGGAGGCCATGGCGAAGGCGAGGAGGATCGGCCACCAAAATCTGGAATCCATCTTCTTCTTCCGGTATGCAATCGCCATGGCAGAACAGAGCAGGGCATCGTTTATATAGAATCTAGAACAATTTTCATTTCACTCCCTATAGTTTCTATTGATACAAATGAGCCCGTTTTCAAATTTATCACTGTTATTTCTATCTTCAACATATAAGTGAAATCCGTCACGCAACGGTCTCACACAGTCGGTCCCACGGGACTCTGTTATTTCTATCATTAACATGAATGGTGGAGCTAAAATTTACTTTTAAAAAGATTGGAAGTATCAAGACTTTTTAAAAAAAAAATTAATTGAAAAAATTAAAAATATAAAAGGGGCAAAATATTATTAATTTAATTTTCGATCGAATTAATCAAAATAATTAAAAATTTTTAAATATTATAAAAAATTTATCAATTAATTAAAATTTTATAAATTTATTTATTTAAAAATTTAAAATTTTTATTTTTGATTAATTTAATTTATTCAATTTATTCCACAAGTCTCAATTTCAGTATTTGAATGATCTAAGATATCAAATATGCTAAACCAATGTATTGATGAGGATCGCCTACACTGAACATCATTGCCAAGGATTGAGGAACTTTATCTTAACACAAGGAGCAAGAAAAATACGGAATTTTTTTTCTGTAACAAAGAGATGACATTGTGAAAATACAAGACGCTTTCAAATGGAAGAACATACAATAGTTTTTGCCATACTAAATAAAAGTATCATCTACACTTCACCAAATACTATTTTCCTTCACACAAGTAATAACATTATAAAAGCTACACAAGAGTGAATTTGAAGCAAATGACATTTTGAACCTTAACAACCGTTATGACACAGTTTTAAGAGGGAAGAGTTGAGCAAACCCGTGTTTATCTTGCCGTTGGTCCAGAAATCTCAGTCATGTCTATCTCAAGAGCTCTGTTCAGGCTCGCATTGCTTACCTCTGAATATAAATTTTCACTGCGTGCGACTGTGTTCACAGTGTTATCATGAGAGCTCTCTAGTTCTAAGCTCTCTTTTAGCTGCATCACAACTTCTGACATGGTTGGCCGTTGTTGGGACGTATGTGATGTGCATTTCAGCGCGATATTAGCACACTTCCAGATACTATTTATGTCATACACCCCTTCCAACTTGGGATCTACAACATCCTCAATGTATCCTTTGGCAAGCCTTTGGAGCACCCATTGGGTTAGGTGTACAATTTCTGTACCTTGAACTATTGGAGGTAGCCCAGTGATCAGCTCCAAAAGAACCACTCCATAGCTGTACACGTCACTTTTCTTGCTGAGCTGGAAGGTATTGTAATACCTAACAAGTAATACGGTGGATTTTCAATCATAAATTTTGCACAAAAATAAACAGAGTATGAAAGCTTAATGACACTTTAGTTGAAGTTGATTGCCTCATTGTTAGTCATTATAGAGAGAGAGAATCACTAGTCCAGAAGATTAGTTGTGGAGACATGGTTGGATATGGCCTGAGATTTTCACAATGTGCATATGCTTGCTGTTATTGAACAAAATGGATCTATAGTCTAAAACATGCAAGATATATGATTTAAACTTTGAGTGATTATCCAAATACCACTTGCTACTGTCCAATAAATCGCAAAAATCATGATTCCTCTTAATTTAACTCGATGTATTTTCTATTAATCTATTTCTTCAAATTTATTTGCTTACTTATTGCTACAACTACTAATGTTTTCAGTGGTTGCATTTCATTCCAGGATAGAAAAAACATATATATTATGAACCAAGCCTCCTTTCCTTCATTTAAAAAAAAAACCAAAGTAAATAGTCGAAGCACACAAAGACATGGATAGTTATATTAAAACATGGATCTCAAAACGTGAAGTTTCATGATGATGGATTTTTTTTTTAATTTTTTTTTTGGATTCCTTGGTTACTATCTTTCTACTAGGTAGAGATGCTTGCTTGAAACAACTAAATAAATGAAAAACAATGACATACTCAGGATCAAGGTATCCAGGAGTTCCCACCACTACAGTGGATACATGACTGTTTGCCTCATTTGGAAAAGCTTTCGAAAGCCCAAAATCTGCTATCTTAGCTTCCAGAGCTTCACTCAAAAGGATATTTCCTGACTTCACATCTCTATGAACTAATGGTGGTTTGCATCCATTTTGCAAATACTCTAGCCCTGCAATGCAATTTAATAAATGAACCAAGATGGACTCAGATGAATGGTCTAGAAATCAGGCAAGGAAATATTGATACTTGACAATTCACATTGTTCCAAACCTTGTGCAGCATCAATTGCAATATGAAGACGTTGTCTCCAGCTTAAAGCTGTAGCATTGTTTGCCCTACCTGCATAATGTCAAATTAACAAGTCACCACCATTTTGTTAGTAGCGCCTAGCAAAACATTGTAAGATAAATAAAAGCATTTTTAGACATCATCATTCTCCCTTTGGAACTCTCAGTTGCATTCAACTTGCATAAAACTATAATTCAATTTATAATTAAAAATTTACTTGTACACAGCAGCAAGCAAATAAGAATACACATGTTAAATTTAGTTATCCATGTGTTTGACAGGAGGATGTATCTTTAAATAATTAGATTGTAAGCTTAATCTAATTCTTGTCACCTGATTGTCATGCATGCTATAATTAAATGTTGTTCCAAACCTTGTAGATGATCTTGTAGTGTTCCTTGAGACATAAACTCATAGACAAGCGCCAAATGATTTACTTCATTGCAGTAGCCAACCAAAGAAACTAAATTCCGATGATGAACCCTAGTCAAGTGTTGGGCCTGAAAAAACATAACCAGTGATGTTTACGAACTAGAAACATCAAGATCCAAACTAAATCAAAGGACAGAAGTGAATGGGGCAGTTATATTCTGTAGGATCTGACTAGTCATGGACATTACATAATTGTTCAAGAATACTATTACAATATGTCTGAAAGAACAATAAAATTTCATCAGCTCCTGATTTTTTTTTTTTTGTTGTAAATATACAAGTTTATATATTCATTCCCCCTCCCTGTCTTTGGTTATGCAAAACCTCCCAATGGATTCACATTCAACAACCATCTCCAACCAATTAAATTTAGTCATCCACATATGTATAAGATTTATTTACCTCAGCAAGAAACTCTTTAGTTCCTTGTAATGATGATTGTGATAGCATTTTGACCGCAACTTGAGTACCGTCTTCCAAATGTCCATGGAAAACAGACCCAAATCCTCCTTTGCCTAGGATCTTTTGAAAGTTATTAGTGATGTTCTGTAATTCCATGTATGTGAATTGGTGATTTTCAAGCTGCAATGCATTATCTGTTGGCTTTGCGAAACCATTTTGTGGATCAACTGAGCTGCCTCTTGTCAAACCTTTCAAGTTTCAAATAAAGAATAAGATTATTAAATGCATGTCATGAAATGGATGACAATCGACTATTACTGAACAACTGCAAGAGTTTATCACAGAAATCTCACCCTGTGTTTTTCTCACCCTCCAAACTATCACTATCACCATAAGAAGTATTAACACTGGAACTATACAAAGAATCACGATCACCAGTGTTGATATTTTCTTCTTTTTGGGCGTGACATTGCACGATGTACCATTGTCACAAAGATGTGGATTCCCACCCAGTCTGCATGAGATTATAACTTGCTTGATGGCTAAAGATATGTATGAAGCTAATGAAGAATTCTCCAACCAAAAAAGGAAAGAAGCAGCTATGTTCAAGAACAAATTGAACAAACTTTAATGCCAAATTATTACCCTAAGATTAAACAGCTAAACTCCTAATATTTCTTGACTCCATGCCTAGATCTCTTTAATGATCAAACGAGCCCTTTCATATTATGAATCATTAAAGAAAATTGGAAGGACCTAAACTTAAATGTAACACAAACCTTAAGGTAAGCAATCCATTTTGTGCCATTTCAAGGAGGTTCGAAGGAACTGATCCATTTAACTGGTTTCTTGTCAAATCACTGCAAACAATCATGAAATGTTAAGCCATTTTCTACCTTTTCCATATAATGAAAAAGGATTAAGAACTATGCTTACAGTAGTTTGAGAGAACTTAAGTTTGCTAGATCATCAGGTATTGGCCCTGTTAAATTGTTGTAAGACAAGTCCCTGAAAAAAGTGATTAAAAAACAATTGTTAGATAATAATTCCTCCTATGACATTCCTTTGTACAAGGCTCAAACATGTTGCATGATTTCACAACAAATGCTTGCATGGCCTGGCATTGACGCCAACAATCCAAGACTGCTAATGACTGTTTGCAATATTCAATGAATACTGAAAGGAAAAGGGAAAACAAAAAGCAAGCAAGGAGTAGCCTTACAAGTATTGAAGTGTACTTAGATTAGCAAAAGATTTGGTTATTTCCCCAGTCAGCCCCCATGATGACAGGTTCCTGCAGAACAATAGTGATTTAATAAGAATATTACAGAATTTCCAAATGGTTGGTCCCAATATTTCATGATCAATAATTTGAGATAGATGAGCTTGTAGAACTCACAAAGCAGTGACTCTTGGAGAATTTGACAAATTGTAAGTGCAATTTAGTCCATCCCAAACAAAAGCATTAGGGGAACATGGATCTCCCATCCAATTCCTCTGGATCCGATACCACTCCTTGATTGCTGTCATGGCATCAACTGTAAAAAAGAGAAAAATAATCAACAATGTAAGCTAATGACATTGCTCAGAAGAAAAAAAAATAGAAAACAAACACAACTGGCATGTGACCAGACTAAGTATCATATCAGAAGCACAACCCAAAGAAAATATTATGCGAATAATCAGCACTAAAATTCCTAACAATACCATATCGGTAGAGTCCATTGAAATAAAGAGCAATCTACTTAATATCATATGTAACTTCCAATCCCAACACCTATTTCAATCTATGGCTTTCTAATGTTTTTATACTGATTTTTTTGTCCTTTTCCAATACTAATTATCATAATAACTTTTTTTTTCTGGCAAACATATCAAATTTAGAAAAATTTGAACAACTTAATATAAAGATATGAATTCACACTCATGTGCACTGTTATGAAGGTGGGAATTTCTTTTTCCGTGCCCACTCTGCCTTAGCGCTTTCAGGAGCATTCTATCGAGCAATTGATGGCAAGATATTCCTCCCTGTTACACTGCAACAGAGAGAAGTAGAAAAAAAGGGGCGAAGGAACGAAAGTGGATACATACCATCTCCAGCATCTGAGGGCACGGAGGTGTTGTTCACGGCCGTGTAGAGCTCGAAGGCATTGAGAATGGGCGGGAGAGTGGAGTTGCTGAGAGCCTCGAGGGAGAGGTTATAGGTGGGGGACGAAACGAGGGGCTCGAGGCTGTAGACGGCGACCGAGTTGAGGTAAGAGGGGGTCATTATATCCCTCCTCCACGGGAATCCATTCACGTAGATGTTGAACTGCCGCGATTGATTGGTGCCGGAGAGGTTTAAGAAATCAGATATGTGGAGGATGGGGAAGAACTGGTTGACGTCGCCGGGGGAAGGATCCCATGTGATGACGAGGCTGGAGGAGTTGATGGGGGTGATGGCGGTCTGCAAGACGACGGAGGGAACTTCGAAGGGGTCCTGTGAGAGGTTTTCGACGGCGGAGTTGGTGGAGGAGTCGTTCCAGTTCGTCGTCTGCGAGGAGTTCCGGTTCCAACCCCACACCCGATCGAACGGGTCGTCCGGATACCTAGAGAAGGAAGCGCGAAGCACATTTAATCAGTTTAGTCCAAAAATAATAAAGAAATTACTTGAAAGAGATTTTAAAATTATAAAATGTAACTACTATCCTAATAATGTTGAAATAAAAAATATTTTTAAAGTGTTATTTTAATGTTTAAATAAAATTTTTGATTAAAGTTAGCTGAGTATCAAAAAAAATATACTATATAATTTTTTAAAACTACACTAGTTATGTTATATTAAAGAGGGTGAAAACCAACATAAAGGCTTTTAGTGAAATTAGCTAATATTTTTAATAATATTTAGCCAAAACATTAACTTTAATGATATTAATTTTAATATTAGATTTCTCAGTGAGATTAAACTCTGTGACTTTTGGTCTTGATAGATATCATTTAAGATGTGTAATGTGATTTTTAATAATTAATAATAATAAAAAATAATAACCTGATGAAGCCAGACTGCACTCCCAAATTCCACCGGTGAACAACACCAAACTTTGCCACTCGTTCGCCATGGGATAAAGACTGTCCTTCAGTGGTCGCAAGTCGATCCCGGAGATGAACGGCGTCCCTCTCTCGGTGTTCACCAGGCACACCGACAAGAACCTAAAAGAAAGAGATCACATTTGATGATTGTTCTTTCAATAGTTCTCTGGTTTAATTTACCTACTGAATTATACCCGGCGGTGGCCACCGTGATGGTCTCCCTCCGAATGAGTGACTCCGCGTTCATCACGTTCAACCCTCGCCCAATAGTTGACGCCGAGGTGGAGGTCGAAGGTCAGCGGCTGACCGCTGAGCCGGCCATCGTAGTTGCCGTAAAAGAACCATGCTCGGAGGAGGTACTTGGATCCCTGCACCACCGCCGGCGATCGGATGGTGTAGCAGTTGCGGGTGCCGTTGGGGAAGGAGCGGAGAGTGCCGAGCCCGGGGTTCCTGAATTCGCCCACGTAGGAGACGGAGGTGTTGCGGTTGACGCCGGTGTCGATGAAGCCGGCGTCGGAGACGTAGGAGATGTTAGTGAGGGGGTCGACGTAGGACGAACCGTGCTCGATCCCGCAGTCGATGGAGAGGAAGCCGAGGGCATCGGTGGACTGAGAGCGAGCTCTGGCGAAGACCATGGCGAAGGCGAGGAGGATCGACCACCAAAATCTAGAATCCATCTTCTTCTTCTTCTTCTTCCGGTATGCAATCGCCATGGCTGAAAAGAGCACTGTTTCTATAGAATGTAGAGCAAGTTTCATTTCACTCCCCCCATTGTTTTAAATTCAGTGGAATATCAATTGTACGTCCTGTTGAAAATATAGAAATGACAATGGGCGAATTAAAAAACTCGCCTTTGATCTCATTTTCTACTTCAAACACGACACACAGTTTTCAACGTATCAAAGCACGCCAGGCACATAATCGGCGGATCGGCTGACGTTACAGTTGTGCAAGCTGTTCCTTTGCAGACTGCAAATCTCAGGAAGGACCGGCCATGGAATCAACGATGACCTTGACCCTTACGAGTGGACCTCGTGGCTCCGCTGGTAAAAGATAAATTGGAAAATAAAAATGAAAATTTTTGAATCAAGTAAAATATTCGTATTATCTTTTTATTTATTATTCTTAAACATCTTCCTTATTTCCAAGATTTATTTTATTTAAATATATCCTTATAATGCAAATTAAATTTTGTAAAAATAACATTTTTCATAAAATATCTTATCCTACTTTTCAAAGCACTTTTTAATGAAGTCATTTAAAAGGTTTTTATTTCATCAAAGAATTTCATAAAAAATCATTAATGATCTTTTAAATAATTAATTAAAAAAATTATATTAATTTTGAAATTTAATGAAATTTAATAAAAATTTAAAAATACAGAAGAAGATTAATAAAAAATTATAAAAATAGATAAAAATTATTTTTAAGTATGATAATTGGAAGAATGTAGCTAATTTGTAAAAAAATGAAACCAACAAAGTGATGGTCAGGAATTATTATTATTATTATTTTATTTTTTTCACATATAATTAGCTATATATTAAAAACAGATAGAAAACTTTTTTTGAAAAGCAATGGCTGTCGAATAATAGAGCCGGAATATAAAAAATAGAATATATAGAAAAATGTAAATAAAAAAATATATCATGAAAAGAACACGTTCCAAATCTTCAGCTGCAGCTGCACCGGTCGTTCTTGCATGCCCCTCCCCAACCAAAAACAAAAAACAAAATTCTAGAACAATCAATCATTAATCATAGAACAGCAATTTAACAGTTCTATACAATCGATTTCATATCGTATGATATAATGGATAAATAAAAAAAGGCATAATTCATTACTACGAAAAAAAATATTATCTCAACTTCATTAAAATTTGATCTTTATTCACTTCAATAAATTTATTCTAAAATAATCAACTCAATTATATCACAAATCAAAACCTGATAAATAAATCTCTCCAGATCATACTCGGCGGTCGGCTGACGTATCAATCGTGCAAGCTGTTCCTTTGCAGACTGCAAATCTCCTCGAGGACAGAGCTGGGCGTGGACTCAACGATGGCGAGATCTCGTCTGGATCTGGGCGCAGTCGTACCATGCACCTTTGACTTGTCAAACGAGACATTAAGTCCGCACCGTTACGAGTGGAGCTCATGCTCCGAATGGTAAAAGATTTCTAGAAAAAAAAAACAAAATAGAATAATTTCCGAGAGAAGACTCATAGTACGAGTCTATAAATTGAAAAATGAAAATGAAAAATTTTGAACCATGTAAAATATCTGTTTTATTTTTTTATTTATTATTTTTAGACATCTTCCTTTTACAAAATTAAATATCTCATCAAACAAAGAAGGATGCATGTTATGATCTTCAGGATCTCTACGCATAAAATGAAACTTTGTTAAGTAAGATACTTTGAAACATACAATCTCTAAAAAATTCTCTATAGGTGAATTGGGTGTATCATCATTATGTTAAGAATGTAGATTTTTTAGTATGAAATGTAAAACTTTCAGATTCTCTTCTAATTAAAAGATTTATTGAAATTCGAGATAAGATTGTCTACAACTCAAATGAAGTGGGGAGGGCTAATATGGCTATGACAAATTGATTTGTTGGTGGGAAAAGGCTAATGCTTATCATTTTTTTATGCCACGGGTTTGGAGGTAGCTTGGAGTCCGGTGGTGTGGAAGCCGAAAGTTATGCCTAAACATCGGGTTATCTTGTGGATGTTAGCAAATGGGCACTTGAGGACCAAGGATCGCGTGGAGTATGAGCATAACAAATTGTGTGAGTTATGTCAATTTCATGAAGAAATCAACCACCACTTATTTTTTAAATGTCCCAAGGTTTGTGATGTATGGGGCAAGGTCAAGCATTGGCTCAGTATTGAACAAAATTTTAATTCTTTTGGTTAGATGCAGCAGGTTCTTGGGCGACATTACAAGGGCAACGGAAAATCAAGACGTGCTACCTCGACATCTCTAGCTTGATATACTATATATGGGAGGCACAAAATCGAAGGCGTTATCAAAGTATTATCCCAGATTTTGATTGGATTTTTCGCAAGATGTAAGTCCATGCATATCGATTTGTAGATCTCAAGCCACGGTAGCATCTAAGCTGCCGGTAGCTCTGTTCCTGAGATAAATTGGTTTTGTGGCCTGTGGTGTTTTGTATGGCCCGTAGATGAGCATGCAAGTGTTGTGATGTATGGACATGTGGGACTATGGTGTCTTGGTGTTGGTAGTGTCATGGATTTGATATAGTTTCTTATGTGATGGGTCATATTTGTGTGCTCAACGGCTAGTGATGTCTGGGCTATGATATTGATCTTTTGATTATACATTTGAGGGGTCTAATCTCTCTTATTTTATCTATATATGAACTTTTTTTTAAAAAAAAAATCCCATTGCACTTTTCAAAACACGTTTTAAATTAAGTCATCAAGAAATTTTATCATAAAATTTCAAACAAAAGGCATGAATAAACTTAAAAAGTTTATTTAAAAATAAATTATTTCATTAACTCATGATCTATTAAATTAATCTTCTTTTTTTAAAAAAAAATTAATAAAAATTATAAAATTAAAAAAAAAAAAAAGTTAATAAAAATTATAAAAGAAAAAAAAACTCTATTCATTTTTTCAATATCAAAAGCCTCCCAATAATTTTTTATAGATCTTACTCATCTCTCCATTATATATATAAATTTAATAAAATATAATCAAAATTTTTATAAAATTTAAATCTATATAATTATTAGCATTAAATGATATTAATAATTAAAAAATAAATTATATACAATACGGTCGCACATCAAATAAAAGATATAAATTATAATAATATAACATAAGATAATTAAATATATTATAATTAAAAAATTATTTTTTTCACTTATCGAGGTCATAGCGCGTCCAGATATGCTCAATCAAGACGATGATGTAATTGATTATCACTTAACTTGTAATTTCTTTGAAAGTATTCTTGAAATTCTTAGAGGAAATTTTGAAATATTTATGAAGGAGAATCTCCTTCATCATCCAACTAATTGACTATTATATCTCTTCATTCTTAATGATCATGTCGTGCAAAATAATACATGTATATATGATGTCCTTCAAGTTATTATTATATTAAATTTGTCCTAGATCTTTGATCATTGTCCATCAAGATTAGAGCACCCCAAATGCTCGTTCAACATCGTTTCTTACAGCCTCCTATCGTTCCTTACCATCTTTCTCTTTGGATCCTAGGGGTACAGAAAGCTCTCAACAAAAGTAGCCCATTCCAGATAGATCTCATCGGTTAGATAATATCTTTTCATATATTATGCATTATTAACCGTAAAATTAACCGCTAATGTATTTTCTTATAAGATAGTGTTGAACAAAGGTGATTTATTGAGCACGTTTATATCATTACGCGACCTTAAAAATCCCAAAAAAGGCATGTAAGATCTTTAAGTCTGCATATGCGACCACTTCAAGCACAATTGTCTAGATGCCATGATCTCTCTGAGTAAACTAACCTTTTAAGCAATAGAGCAATTTTTCCATTACTCATGCGTCTGAAGTAATTGTTGGATGTTAGCAACATTTGATCTTCCTTATTTCTAAGATTTATTTTATTTAAATATATCCTTATAATGCAAATTTTGTAAAAATAACATTTTTCATAAAAACTCATATCGTACTTTTCAAAATACTTTTTAATTAAGTCATTTAAAAGGTTATTATTTCATCAAAGAATTTCATAAAAAAACATTAATGATCTTTTAAATAATTAATTAAAAAAATTATATCATCAAATTCACGACGATTTGCTAAATTTATCCTTTTTAATTTTGAAACTTAATAAAAAATTTAAAAATACAGAAGAAGATTAATAAAAAATTATAAAAATTAAAATTATTTTTAAGTATGATAATTGGAAGAATGTAGCTAATTGGTAAAAAAATGAAACAAACAAAGTGATGATCAGGAATTATTATTATTATTTTATTTTTTTCTCATATAATTAGCTATATATTAAAAACAGATAGAAAACTTTTTTTGAAAGGCAATGGCTGTGGAATAATAGAGCCGGAATATAAAAAATATAATAGATAGAAAATTACAAATAAAAAAATATATCATGAAAAGAGCACGTTCCAAATCTTCAAAGTCTGAAGCAGTTGCACCGGCCATTCCTGCATGCCCCTCCCCCAACCCAAAAAAAAAAAAAAATTCTAGAACAATCAATCATAGACCAACGGATCAATGGACATAATTGACTTTATCGATCTCCATACGGAGTTTAAAGCAATCTCTCTTCACCATAAGTTAGAATTTGCTATGCCAACGGTGTCACACAGTTGACTTCATGACTATTTGTAAGGAGGTAAATTTAGAAATTACAAGTGAATCATGACGGGGAGAACATTACCTTAACTTTATCAAGATTCGATCCTTATCCACTTTAATAAATTTATCCTCTCGTAATTAACTTAATTATGTCCTGAGAACCTAAATAAGTCTCTCCTTTGAGTTTTTCTGCAAAAAGGTGGATTCGCCATCTTAACGGCCCCACGATCATATGTGAGGAGGTAAATCGAAAAACTGCAGTTGGTTACGACGCAGGAGGGTATTGCCTGGCTTCGCCAGTAAATAAGTCTCTCCATATCATACAAATGCATAGATTTTGATTAAAATATATCAAATTCCACTAAGTATACAAATGGTACATGATCGTACATGTCCTTGGGAAGGACTCAGAAAAATTATATCGAGAGAGATGAAAAATAAAAAATAAAAAGTTGAGAGGAGCAAGTGTGGCATTGCCACCCTTTCGTATACCTCTACATTCAGTGCCGGTTCGAGAGGTATCTTTAAAATTACATGTTCAAGTAGAGCTGTCAATTTGGATTAGGTTTGTTGGATTATTCTATTTCATCAAATAATTTAAGTGAGTTGAGTTAAAATTTTATCAATTCATTTTAAGATGGGTTCAAGTGAATCAATCCGCATGGGTCGGCATACGATCTGTGTGGATCGGCACACGACCCGTGTGAATCGGTCCGCAGATTGAGAAAAATTATTTTTTAAAATTTAAAATTAAAGGAAAAAAATTCAATAAATTAGTAGGATCGATCTGTCTAAATCACAATTTAAATTTAAAATTTTCAACTTAATTCGTTTAAACTACAATCCAAATTGAAAATTTTTAAAATTTTTAAAACTTTTTTATTTTTTAATATACCCGTGAGTTAGCTCGTCTAATTCACAACCCGTTTTAAATTGAATTAGATTAAAAATTTTCTAATTTGTCAAATTAATGAACCGACCCACCTCATCATATAATGAATTTCTAATGGATTGTTGGATCGGGTTGGACCGGCTAGAGGGGGGGTGAATAGACGGTTTAAATAAAGTCGCAGAATAGACACTCCTTTTAAAAAAAACTTGGTTGCAACTCGGTCGTTGCTTCCAAGGCAATTGACGCTCAAAACAAACTCCTTTAGGCGGAGAAGCCTTTACACTTGTAGCACAGAGACTTAGAGAGAATGACAAAAGTAATTGATGATCTAACTCTAAAACTCTAAGTCTATTTATAGCCCAAGAGAATAGATCTAGATCGTTGATCGTAGATAAACTTTCTCTTGGTCGTTGATCCGTTGATGCGATCCTAACCGTTGATCAGAGATAAGCTTGATCGTAGCCGTTGAGTAAATAAAGATAAACTTTATCTTTAATAAAAGATAAAGAGAATTATCTTTAATAAAAAATAAGTATTTATCTTTTATATGATAAAAGATAAATCTTATTATTTTTTCTTCTTTTTTTTTTTTTGCAACCGTCACGTCCAAACGGTCCAAGTCTAAGTCTTCTTCTCTGGGCAAAGTCAACTGTCAAAGTCAATGGTCAAAGTCAACAATTTTGACTTTTGTTGACTTTTTGTGGAATCTTCGATTGGGTGATTTCTGGCCAACCGGAGTTAGGCTCACCCGAACCCGACTCCGGCCTTTTGCCCCTCGAGCGTGCTTCCTCCCGGATTCTCGTCCCTCGGACTTCGCGCACGTCCTTCTCGCTCCACCGGCGTACTCTTCCGTAGCTTCCGCGTCCCTCGGATTGCACCGAGCCCGTCGGCTCACTTCCCCGCGCAACCCTTCTCGTCCGCTACGTCTTACGCTCGACTTCCTCCGTACCTAAGTTCCTGCACACTTAGCAGAGGGATTAGAACAACACAGGACCTAACTTAATCTAGTTGATCACATCAAAACTAACCGGGGCACCAACAATCTCCCCCTTTTTGATGTGCATCAACCCAGGTTTAGTTAGGGTTAAACTAAAAAAATAAGGAAAATAAATAAAACAAAATAAACAGGTTAAGCAAAAAAAAATATTTCATGTTAAAACTATAACCTCCCCCTGAACCTCAGCCTACTCTCCCCCTTTGATCACAGCAAAAACGGGGTATATAAAATTAGGGAAGAAAAAAAAACATTTGTGTAAATGCAATAGAAAGTAAAAAAAAATTTCAAGTGCTTAATTAATACACAGTAGATCACACAAAATTTGGTCTTCAAAAATTAGCATTGCTAAGGATTTCAAAAAAAAATTTAAAATGATATTTTTATTTAAAAAATAGAAAAATAATTTCATTAAGAGAAAATTTTGAAAGTTTTTGTGAAAGTTGAAAAATTTTTTTTAATTCAAAATTGATTGAATTAAAAAAAAATTTTAAAAAATTTTTTAATTCAACGCAATATCAACACACTTCCAAACACAAAACTTCCTTTGCTTAGGATCTACAACATCCTCAATGTTTCCTCTGACAAGCCTTTGGAGCACCCACTGAGCTAGGAGTACATTTTTTGTACTTTGAACTATTGGAGGTAGCTCAGTGATTAGTTCCAAAAGAACCACTCCGAAGGCTTAGTTCCAAAAGAACCATTGGAGGTGACCGATCTAAGTCTATATATAAAAGCCGAGCAAAGGCAACTCAAAAGCACATGGGCGGAGCTTAGATACGAGTTTGTTTGTGTGCACATTTCTGGCATCATATTCTTCAATGTTATTGATAGTAAAAGGTGAAATCGTCACCTTAACAACTTCAATCCTCCACTACTTGAAAGAGAGTAAATTATAAGGGACTTCTCCTTTACCAACACTAACACTTGTACGGGTTGAGGCAGTCAACGGGACATTTTCATCCTCACTGAGATTCAATCTCAAATATATTGATAACAACATCTGTAAGAACCATTTGCACCAGTTCCTGACAGCATGTTCCTCCCTTACAGTATTTACATGATGTAATTCATTCACTTCACGTTGCAACGAAATTAATCTCCTATTTTGCATCGGTCGGCCACAAAAACTCAGGAAAATTAAGCCATGCTTCAATAATACCAATAGTTCGACATCGAGTCCCATGGACTAGTGCAGATAGTTCTTATAGGGATGTTATTAACAATAAATTTGAGATCGATTCTCAATGAGTGAGGAATGTCCCACTGATTACTTCACTCTTCTTGTAAGTGCTATTGTTGTTGGACAAAATCTTCTATGATTTATTTCCTTTCAGAAAGTGTGGAATTGTCAAAGTGATGATTTTATATTTTGCTAAATTAAGAATGGAACGCGAGTAGTAGGGAAATGTGAAATCGAAAGATTATGCTTTTGGTTTTTCACATTGAAATTAGGATCATGGATGGAGTCTAAACCAAGTCTATTACAAATTCTAGTTAGTTATGAATCTAGTTAGTTATGAAAGGGTAATCAGCCCATTTGCATGCTTGGATGAATACAAATTCTATTACAAATTCCAATCCATCTACAACAACAACAATTAATGGTAGAATTTGTGTGCATTCATTTTAAATAAAAGAACTGTGACATCCGAGGGATGTTAATTACTGCATTGATCTTGAGAATTTGATATTGTTAGTTGAGTTTTATTTATAAGACTTCTCAAGATTTGATCTCCACGTACTTAATGATCAACTTGAAACTTATATGTGTGATATGTGTTCTAACAAAACATTTAAAAGATTGAAAGACCTTTATGATCTTTCAAAAAAGTTAATTATGTCAAAGAAAAATATGACTTTTGACATTGACGTAATTCTATCGATTACGATTGCAACTGTAGAGAAAGTATTTTCTGTCATCAGAATTATGAAAAATAGATTGCGCAATTGAATGAATGATGATTGGATGAATAATAATCTTATTCTCTATGTAGAGAAAAATATATTTCTGACAGTTAATAATGAAACTCTTTATGATACATTAGAATTATAAGATTTAATACTAGTTTTTTTTTTTGGGAAACATTTTTTGTAGTGTTTGAAAACAATGGCTTCCACAAGTCTCAATTTCTGAATTTAAATGTTCTTAGACATCAAATATGCTAAAACAAAGTATTGATGAGGATTGGCTACACTGAACATTTGCCTAGGATTGACGAATTTGTATCTTAACACAAGGAGCAAGAAAATAAGGAATTATTTTTTGTAACAAAGAGATGGCATGGTGAAAATACAAGATGCTTGTTCCAAGATGAAATGGAAGAACATACATTAATAGTTTTTGCCATAGAAAATAAAAGTATCATCTACACTCCACCAAACACTATTTTCCTTCACATAAGACATAAGACATGTAAAAAGCTACACAAGAATGAACTTGAAGCGAACTACATTTTAAACCTTAACAACCATTATGATACAGTTTTAAGTGGGAAGAGTTTGAGCATACCCATGTTTATCTAGCCGTTGGTCCAGAAATCTCAGTCATTCTAGACACTCCTATCTCAGGAGCACTATTCAAGCTCACTTCGCTTACTTCTGAGTATAGATTCTCACTGCATGTGATTGTGCCCGTAGTGTTATAATAAGAGTTCTGTAGTTCTAAGCTCTCTTTTAGTTGCATCAAAGCTTCTGTCATGGTTGGCCGTTGTTGGGACGTTTGTGCTGTGCAATTTAGAGCAATATCAACACACTTCCAGACACTATTTATATCATACTCCCCTTCCAGCTTGGGATCTACAACATCCTCAATTTTTCCTTTGTCAAGCCTTTGGAGCACCCATTGGGCTAGGTGTACATTTTCTGTACCTGAAATTATTGGTGGTAGCCCAGTGATCAATTCCAAAAGAACTACTCCATAGCTGTACATGTCACTTTTCTCGCTAAGCTGGAAGGTATTGCAATACCTGACATGCAATATGATAGATTTTCAATCATAAATTTTGCACAAAAATAAACACCGTATGAAAGCTTAATGACACTTTAGTTGAAATTAATTTACTAATTGTTAGTCATTAAAGAGAGATAATCACTAGTCCAGAATATTAGTTGTAGAGAAATGGCTAGATATGACCTAGGATTTTCACCATTTGCATATGCTTACTGTTATTGAAAAAAATGGAACATGCAAGATATATGATTTAAACTCCGAGTGATTATCCAAATAGCTCTTGGTACTGCCCTATAAATCTTAAAATTCATGATTCCTCTTAATTCAACTTGATGTATTTTCTATTAATCTATTTCTTCAAATTTGTTTGCCTACTTATTGCTACAACTACTAATGTTTTCAATGGTTGCATTTCATTCCAGGATAAGCAAACATATATATTATGAACCAAGCCTCCTTTCCTTCATTTAAAAATACCAATGTAAAGAATCCAAGCACACAAAGAGAGGGATAGTTATATTAAAACATGGATCTCAAAACAAGAAGTTCCATGATGATGGATTTGTATTTTTTTTTCTTTTGGATTCCTTGGCTACTATCATTCTACTAGGAAGAGACGATTGCTTGAAACAACTAAATAAATGAAAAATTAGTGACGTACTCAGGATCAAGGTATCCAGGAGTTCCCACCACTACAGTGGATACATGACTGTTCGCCTCACTTAGAAAAGCTTTCGAAAGCCCAAAATCTGTTATCTTAGCTTCCAGAGTTTCACTCAAAAGGATATTTCCTGACTTCACATCTCTATGAACTAATGGTGGTATGCATCCTTTTTGCAAATACTCTAGTCCTGCAATGCAATTTAATAGATGAACCAAGATGGTCTCAGATGAAATGGTCTGGGAATCAGGCAAGGAGTATATTGATACTTGACAGTTCACATTATTCCAAACCTTGTGCAGCATCAATTGCAATATGAAGACGTTGTCTCCAGCTTAAAGCTCTACCATTGTTTTCCCTGCCTGCATCATGTCAAATTAACAAGCAATCATTCTCTCTTTGGTACTCTCAGTTGCATTCAACTTGCATAAAACTATAATTCAATTTTATAATTAAAAATTTACTTATACACAACAACAATGCAAATAAGAATACACATGTTAGATTCAGTTAACCATGTGTTTGACTGGAGAATATATCTTTAAATAGTTAGATCGTAAGCTGAATCTAATTCTTGTCACCTGATTGTCATGCATGCTATAAAGCAAGTATATATTATGAAAGGATATTAGATAATGATATTCAATGTAGTTTCAAACCTTGCAGATGATCTTGTAGTGTTCCTTGAGACATAAACTCATAGACAAGCGCCAAATGATTTGCTTCGTTGCAGTAGCCAACCAAAGATACTAAATTCCGATGATGAACCCTAGTCAAGTGTTGGGCCTGAAAAAACATAATCAGTGATGTTTATGAACTAGCAAACATCAAGATCCAAACTAAATCAAAGAAACAGAAGTGAATGGGGCAGTTAATATTCTGTAGGATCTGACTAATCATGGACAGGACATAATT